>NC_136069.1:63337623-63516702 GCF_964261635.1 Lissotriton helveticus
TCTGTCCATGGTGTACACATCGCGTGCCAGAGCAGTTGCGCGCTCATGAGATGAGTTGGGACATTGGCTGTGTCTTCGAGGTCTGGACACAGTCCATGGCGTGTCCGCCTGCACGCGATCCCTTGTGGACAGGGAGAGACAGACCCCTTGCTCCACAATCCATCATATGACTCAGACATCCTGGCCAGCGGTGGAGCACACCTGGCTGGCGGCCACAACGGTGGGCGGTGCTCAGAAGGGTCAGAGGTCAAGACCTAATGAATCCAGCGCTAAGGCTCCTCATCATGTGAGTCAGGGCGCTTTGGTGTTAGGTCATGTGTAAAACCAAGGCCTTGTTAGCATGCCCCTGACGCGTTCTAAATCCCACCTCACTTTAAGTTTCCAGATTCTGCTAAGATTTTGTAGGCATCTTATAAATCAGAAAAAAATACACAGGCCACGTTTCAGAAACTAGTTTTAGGGAGCTACTTGAACATAAATCCAAACATGTCGTGAAGCAGATTCACAAAAATATATACATAGAACTTCGCTCATGTAGGTTCCCTCCCATGATTGGGGTTAAACTTCTGATTTGCGTGAAATCCACACAGTTTCCAAAAGACCCCTGGGAGGCTCTGGCAGTCACAGGTCTTGTGCTTGAGTGTCTGCCATTTATTGCAGTATTATTCCTCTACTTGCACTTTGTACGCTTTTGTAACCTGCACACATGTCACTTTTTCCTCCTGTAATGCACCGTTTGCTACCTCTTGGATTTTTTTTCCCTCACAACTGTTACCTTTGCCTCATGTAACTAAACGTTTGTTTTTTTAATTTGTTCACTTGTAATTTTCTCCTCATGTATCATTACTATTCCTATTGTGAAGCGCTCTGACACCTTCGGCTAAAGTCCGCGCTATATAAAAAAGCATAAAATAAATAAATACATAAAAAATAAACGAACGCCCCCTGCAGGCGTGTCCCTGCCACTGCAGCCCCACAGGGGACCCTCTCTCATGCGGCGTTTATGGTTCCCGCCTCTTTATGACGGGTCTCTGACAGGGCCCGTCATGGCGGCTTTTCATCCGGGCCTCTCTTTAGAGCGCCTTTCACGCGGCGGACAATGCTCTGGGCGCTGTTAATCCGGGCACTGTTCACGCCCAGGATGTGGGTGGACTAGGAGCAATGCGACGTATGGACTCGTAACACCACATCCGACTCGAGGAAGTACAGAGAAATATATATCCTTCCTGACTTGCAAAAGAGTGGGGCTCTTTCAAGCGGAATGAAATGCAAAAACGTACAAAATAAAATAACATTTGTGGCTAATAACTCGAGGCTGACTCCTAAACAGAAAGGGGTGCTATTTATTGATTTAGGAGCACAATTAACGCATTACAAAAATAAATAATTTCCCGAATGTGTATCAAACACACTACAATCTAAAGGTATTAAAGACAACGGACTCAAGGTATACTATCAGCTGAGCTGAACTCGAGGGAGGCGGGAGGGGAAGTTCGGGGGCTGTGCTGAACCTGAGCAAAGAATGAAGACATGTTTATGTACCACTTCACGCTTATCTTAATGGTACTCATTGTATCGGCCTCAGAAGGATGACATGCTGAGATGGCTCTGCCAGAATTCACACCGCAGCACTGAAGATACCCCCAAATTCAGCTACAGATGCAAGGTAAAGGTTGTGGCAGGATTTAACACATTTGTGAGAACAACAGAGAAGGTGTGAAGTCATCTTTAAACCTGACAAAAACGAGTTAGACATGATTAAAAATGATTAGAGTTTTCACAGCTATGACCTGGGACCTCTCCCTGTCAGCTTCACGATCAGACAGATGTTTTTAACCTCCAGGTATTAAGAAAGGTGTATTTCAAGCAACAATTTTGAATCTAACTTGGGAACAGAGGATGGAAGGGAGGAGGGTTCTGAATTAACAGATTAAGAAACAAACACTTTAATAACGATGTTCATTGGGGGAAGATTGAATCATTTATCTATTTATTAAAGTGCTTCCAACTGCCCAACTGTGGTTTCTAAGCACTTTGCAGGGTGACTAAATATAAGCAAATATGAGTTATGGTATAGTATATGGCACAAACCGGTGATGTGGACCAGATAGTCCCACCTATATTGGTAGGGCAGGCCAAGACTAACCCTGGGCGTAGGACTACGCTACACTCGCGGAGCGTGCATAGTTTTCGCTACTATGCGCTACACGAATTGCACATAGCACTGTGCAAAAATGTGTACCGTAGCGTAGCGGGCATTTTTTGCTTGCTCGTGGTCCTCAACGTCAAGTTCGCGACCAGGAGCGAGCAAAATCAACATCCTGGCGAGACTTTTTCCTCGTTCGCGATCAGCAATATCAAGTTGCCGATCGCAAGCGTGGAAAATATACCTACCGGCGAGATTCTCAATGCCCGGGGGTCAGGTTTCTCATTAAATGTGGTCGCGTATGCTCTCGACCGCTCGCGATGAGAAACTACCAGTCCGCGTTGAGAAAGCTGCAGCTCGATTACAAATCTACTCGAGCGGCAGAAAACGACCGCTTGCACTGTGCAAGATGCTGTTTTCAATGATTGCACAGTGCGGACAAACATCCGGCACTGTGCAATCAGTGCGAACAGCATTTTCCCTACTGCACTACGCTGTTCGCGTAGCTACGTGTAGCTTGCATAGTGCGAAGTGCACTTTGCGTAGCTACGCGCAGCGCTACTACATGAACTACGCCCAGGGTTAGCCAAGGCCACCTCCGCTAAGAAATATGACATACAAAAATGGCATAGCATTAAAGAATAAAGTCCAGTGAGTCAAGGGTGGTGCAGAGGTGCTGGCCCTCGGAGTCTGACTAGCCAGGGCTACAAGGAACGCTGAGGAGGTTTGAATTCAGGGGGACTGGATCAACCAAATGCCAGTGGTGAAAAAGTGTCTTTAAGGATTTTCTGAACTTGATGTTGTCATCCTGCTGCCTGAGATGTAGTGGCATGGAGCTCAAAGCCCAGAGCGTGAAGAGTCTGGCCAGCAGACATGTTTTTATAGAGCTGGCATAGGAGTCAGGTGACATCTTTGGGCTGACCTGAGGTTTCTAGTCTGTCAATCAAGTAAAGAGAAGCCCAAGCAATGCAGTGAATTGTGAATGAGTGACCAAACAGGGCAGAAAGTGTGGGCACTGTCTCGAGCTTAGGCGCATGCAATGGAAGCCTTGTGAACACCGTGCTGGTGCTGTGTGCTCCACCCTCCATATCCACCCCTGAATCCCCTTGATCACTGCTTAGCCTGTTTTCTGCTCCTTCTCTGTCTTTCCCTCCATCTCTCCTTCCTTTCATCCCACAACCTAATTCTCCTACCCCCATACATCCTGTCTGCTTGTGCACCCCTCACACATCGGATGTGCTGCTGCACCCAGGGAAGTGCCAAGTTGCTTGATATCACTAGGGGTGGGCAGGACTCGCGGAGTTTCACTCAATGGAATTCCGATGAGTTACATAAAAACACCGCAAAATTCTATGGCGTTTCGCCAACGGGCAGAAATATGCACGTCACACTGCTCGCACTGCAATTTACCACCAGTAGTGCGAGCATCGCTGAAAAATCAGCCCGAACGGCACCATGCTTTGCACAAGAAAATCTACTTGAGTGGCAGCAAACCTACTCTCGAACCAGCCCTCCCACCGCCACCTCCCGCGTTAGAAAATGGCACTAGGGGATGCCAAATCTTGCTCACACTCGCATGTATGGATCCTCATGGGAAAAAATTCCAACACATGGCAATTGGCGGAATTTGTCCAGATCTCCGCAGTACAACAGTAATGCAGCATCGCCACATTCTGCCAATTACGCAGGCAGATTCTGCCCACCACTAATCACTATGGTGCTAGCTGTGGACACCTTCGGTCCTAAACATAAACTATCTTCTGAGTCTCTCTTTCTGCTACATCGAAGTGGCTCTTGTACGCCCCCTCACTGTACAGCTGTGTGCCGCGTGTATAGTGTATGTGGCTTCTCATTGCTGTTCCACATTTCTGGTTGCCCTCGTAACCTGCTCCACTCTGCACCCGCGCACCACTATATCATATTTATTTATTTCAGTTTTTGAAAATCACCCATACATTACCGCCAAGGTGATTTACAGGGATTGTAGAAAATAGGCGCACCATGTTGCAGGCGTACACAGAAACATAGACAGTGGTAAGGTCTTAGAAAGGAATGGTTAAGTGTGAAACACAGGTTTGTATTTCCAATACATCATACGTTAGGTTAGCGGGAACTATCAATGAAGGGAAGAGGTTAGCAGCATCAGATGCATCCTTATGAGCAGACCGAGTGGAAGAAGAGATGCCAGCAGATATTCTGAAAAAGAGGTGGTCCTTAGTAAGAGATGGAGGCACTGGGAGAACTGGATCCTGTTAACCAAGATGGCCAACTGTCCTCCTAAACTCAGGTATCACGCGGTGCTGGGTAAATTAAGTTTCATGATGAGTTACAACTGACTCAGGAGTGGGTTGTTTTTCAGGTGAGTTTTGAAGGATGATGGGTGTGGTGTAGAGTGGAGGTCTTGTTATATCACTTGAGTTTCGGGTGGAGTTTGTTTGTCTTACAACATCTTCCTAATATTATAATGTGGTCGTTCAGGTAGGTGGGTGTGTTAAGGTTCAGTACCTTAAAAATGTTACCAGCTGATGTATATGCACAGCGGCTTCCATAGGGAACCATTTGAGCTTCTTTAGTACAGATCTCAAGTGCCCAACTTGCTTTATGTCCGTCATAGTTCTGGCAGCATCGCTAACCATTGCTTGCAGTAGGAGGTCCGAATAGTTGGGAGACCAGCGAGGAGGGATATCCCCTACTCTACATGAGACGCAACCAGGGCTTGCAAGACCTGCTTTAGATCCTCAGTGGCTGTGAATTTCTTGATTGATTTCAAGAGTTTTCAGGGATAACAGACAAATCAGACACATTTTGCAATAGTGCGTAAGTGGGATTCTAAGCTGCACCTGTTGTGTAGTAAGAAACCAAGAAATACCGTATTGTGTATCTTTTACGACCATAGACTGGCTTCTTCTATTTTTTTTTCTTGCAATTCTTTGAAATGCGGCCATCAGGGTTGTGGCTGAATATGTGAACTCTGCTGATTCAGCTTTAATTGCTGAGTAGTCATTCTGAAATTCTAGAATTTTAGAGCCCTTGTTGTAATCAGTAGCTACGCCATTACATTTTTTATGTAGACTTGTATCTCATTTGTATATGGTGGTAGGTGAAACATAAGGGCCATATTATCAAGAACGGCGGAAACTGCTGCTAAAGCGGCGATAAGAGGCTTGATAATATGCCCTTGTGAATTCCAATAGGAGCCCAGGTTCTGGTGTGATAATATGGCCCATAGTTTTAAAGAAATTTGGTGGTTTCTCATTTAAGTTGCTAAGAATTGGAGGACGTATTAAACCTGGTGGGACCGCAACAGTTAAAGGGTGACAGTAGGTGTTAGTTACCTTACCCGTCGATAGCGTTCATCACCATACAACTTGGACAATCCTACTACTCGTCTTACTTCTAAAGCTAGTAAATGAAGCGTTGAGTAGTAAATGAAGGTGAACCATACTGGGTGCTCCTGAGAGATTCAGATGGCCCTCAGGACTGTCAACTACACATACAGACACCATCACACTCCTGTACCCAGGGTCTACCGGCAGCCACACAGCTGCCTTGTTCAGACCTGGTGCCTAGCGCCTTCCTGTAGCCTTTTGGTGCTGCACACTCTTTGCGATAGGACTGGAACACCCCCCTCCAGTAGCCACCCAAACAGCACCCTGAAGTCCTGACAGGTCACACAGTACACCTCACACCCATACTTGTAGGCATCTCACAACAAGCTAACAGTGCTCTGAGGCCACACCAGTGGCAGCATTGTGTAAGAAATGACAGTAGCAAAACCGGATGTAGGCCCCCGCGCCCCTCCTTCCTTTTCTTTATTTTTTGTTGTTGCTGTGTTTCATTTTCATCCTTCTGGTGCAATAAGTTTAAAATATATCAAAAGCCCCAGATGTTTGCACTTGTTCCTTTTATCAGCAGACACACATTACATGTGGGACAAGCCACATGAAACGGTGCTGAAAAAAAAAATCTAACCAGTAAGAACAAAAAACAACAATATTTGTTTAAATACTGACTCCTTCTCAGTGTTGTAAACCTCTCCCAGGACCAAATGCAGGTGCAATTGCTTTGTTTTCTGTTATTTGTGTTCATAAACAGGCCTTGCCTGGCTGCTTCACTGCTCACACTCACCTGTCTGTCATGTTGTTTCTTGCTGAAACACAATCTACCGCCAGATAGGAATGCAATCTGAGTGCAATTGGGCAACTTCTCTGGTTCCTTTTTCGCCCTCATAAACTGGCTGTCAAATGCAATTTTCACGGTGTTGTGCACCTGTCAGGCAGCCTTCTTCAACCTGTAACTATAGTATTTGCTGGACTACTTTGGCTAAGACTTTCTTGGATGTTATGTCCTTATTTGACTTCACATCTCACATCTGAAACTGTCTTCTGTTTTGCTGTGACCTCAGTCAAGAGGGTCAGTGAGGTGCCAGCCTTTGTGCTCTGATCACCGGAATAACAAATACTGCCCTTAATTCCACCCAGGCCATCTTAACAGCATTATAGGCCCCTGGGCAAAGCAGTGCACTGGGCCCTGCCTACACAACCACTCACAGAAAGAAAAATGTGCAACAGAAAATTAGTATTAAATTCTAGTCTTCGTGGGGCCCCTATGCTCGTGGGGCCCCCAGGCAACAGCGTGCCCATGCGTTAAGATGGCACTTATTCCACCCCAGCTGCGGCTCTTGCACAATGGCGGAGGAGCGTTGCCCCACTGCCTAGCTCAAAGCCAGCAAATGAAAAATAAAATGATGTTCTAGAATTGTTTTATTTTTCATTTGCTGGCTCTGAGCCAGTGCTGTAGGGAGGGGCGGGGCTGAGGCATGGGAGGAGGGAGAGGAGTGCTATGTGCATTCCATAAGTGCATAATGGTGTTTGGCCGGCTGTCTCAGGCCGACCAAAACACACATGTGCACTTAAGTTTCTCCAGACCGGCTGCATTGAACATCTGGGCTGAAAAAATCCCACATACTCCCATGTCTGAGCAGAGCGTCTTTCTAGCCCACTCAGGCCAATCCCCGCACTGCTCTGCAGCACGAGGATTGGATGGGTGTTTGCCCCGGGGGCTGCTGGGACCAGGAATAGGAAAGGCAACGCGGCGCAGAAGGCGGCCAGAGGCTTCATGCTATTTAAAAATATATATATATATATTATTACTATCCGAAGCAACACTCCAAACCACTTCAGCACACTCGCCGGCGAAGAAGGAGAACGGACCACTCCAATGAGGCAAGTTCTTATTTATTGACCATGTTTTCCAGCAGTGACGCGTTTCGGGCTAGATAGCCCTTGATCACACATCGGTTACAGGGGAAATGTACCTTTTTAGGTTTCGCCTGGCGTTTACTGCGCAAGCAGTATCGCGCAGGCGAAAACTCATGTCTTACAGTGTGGCTGGGAATCCGCCCCTCTGTTTCATTGGCTAGCTCCATAAATGGAGGCTAGCCATTGGAACAGAGATGCGTCACTCATTCCCCGAGCAGATTCGTGGGCGTTCCCACGATTTTTACTCATCCCGCCCATTTTCGTGCGTCATTGCGGCGGTGGGCGGATGTTATTTTTTTTTTTTCAAGGCCATGTTTTCATCATTTGCCGAATCAATGTCCAAGTGAGTGCGCCCCCCTCCCACTGTCCGTTTGTCCGTTCCCGCCCCCTCCCGCTGTCCATTTGTCCCCCCCTTTCCCCCCCTGTCCGTTTGCTCGTTCCCGCCCCCCCTCGCTGTTCGTGTGCCTCCCGCGCCACTCCCCCCCACCCCCCCACCCCCCCGCCAATGTCCCGGCTGCAATACATTTGACTCCCAGTCGCGCCATGCAAATTCAGTTACACCCAGGATACGAGGAAACAAGGGTCCGCCGACGGCCCCCCTCCCCCCCCAAGTCGCATGCGGTCTCCTGATTTGGCGCAGTTAGTGCCCGTTCCCGCCCCCCTCCCGCTGCCTATTTGCCCCCCCCCCTTCCCCCCCTGTCCGTTTGCTCGTTCCCGCCCGCTGTTCGTGTGCCGCCCGTGCCACTGCCCCCCCCCCCCCCCGGCCACCTTCCCGGCTGCAATACATTTGGCGCCCAGTCGCGCCATGCAAATTCAGTCCCATCCGAAGTACGAAATCACTCCCTATAGAAAAAAAATACTATGACAATGAGCTTTCAGATTTCACTACTGGTGGCTCACTACACTGTTTTGCAGTTTTAAAAAGCGTGAACTCAGCCCAGGGGCACTGACTCGAGCGCTTTACATGAGCATCAGTTGCTTTCTTCATCATCCAGTCAGTTCTGCTTTACTCCCAGCAATAATATATTATTTACTGTTTGTTTATAACCGTACTCCATAAATGTAGTTGATTTTCTTGTGGGTATAATCAGATTTTTTTAAGCTACAACACTCCTTGCCAATTCTCAACATTAATACCCTCTTCCTGCTGCATTAACGTTCGGAATAGTGGGGACGGGTATCTGTGAAAAACTCTTCCACAAAAAATATTCACCGTCGGAACAAATGAGGCAGGTCGCGTCGCAGCTTTTTATTTTGTTAGCTGTGTAGCGGCAACACAGGGCATGGATGTGATGTTTTCTTTGGAAGCTTGTTGGCCTTTTGTATGCCCACCTCAAAGAGCGCTAATAAAACAATGCGTCGTCCGCCCAGTTGCGCCATGCAAATTCACTTACAACCAAGACTGACTGGAGTCACAACGCCCCATGCCCTATCAAATGCCAGGATACGAGGACAGTCGCATTCGGTCTCCTGATTTGGCGCAGTTAGTATTCCCTGTTGAGCGTTGCAAAGGAGACGTGGGGCGACGCGCGGGACCGAAGAAGATGCCTGGTAAGTTTAATTCATTGCATTAACCCACCCCTCCCAGCGCGGGTTTCCTCCCTTTCTCCCCAGCCCCCTGATTCATTCCGGCCGTGACTGGAGTCGTTCCACCGGCCGCGACTAAAGAAGCAACTTTTTCATGAACCCTCGACGAAGCAAAGAGAATTCCGCCTGACTTGATGGATCCCTTCTAACTTATTCTCTCCGAGACGGCGTACTCGCTTGATATTAAAGTAAACACATGTATGCAAAGTGACCGTCAATCAGGGCCGGACTGGGAACCGAAACCAGCCCTGGCAAAGTTCTCGCCGGCCCCCCCTCCCCCTAGGGGGGAGTTTGGGGGTGTGACAGCGCTTTTTGCCTAAGACGGTTTTCGGGCGATTTTGTTACAGGGCCGTTTTTGCAGCTATGCTGCAAAAAACGGCCCTGTAACAAAAACGGCCCCCTGGGGCCCAAAACCGGCCCCCACCCATGCGGCCGACCGGGGGATTGCCCGGTGCCCGCAACGGCCAGTCCGGGCCTGCCGTTAATAATTAAGTATTTTTGTGAATGTGTGGGGCTCACTACTGGAGTACGACCCCTGTAAACATGCAATTTTGCGGCGTTTCCGGCATAATCTTTGATTTGCCATACTTGCCACATAATCCATCACCGTTTTGCATAACTTGCTGATTTTGACAAAAAAAATAACTTTTTCTAGCTCAAACAGATCAAAATGTATTAATAAAAACGGTGCCGCATGTGTTGCTGCGCAGGGGCAGGCCTTCCTTCTATCGCGCGGCTGCAGGTCACCTCAGACCTGTCAGTTGCTGATTGCTATATTTAGATATTCAACTGATAAAAAGGTGAAATGTTTGCCCATACGGCGTTAATATATGCAGCAGTGGCAAAACAATGAGATAGTGCTGCTTGAAAGTGTGCCGCATTAAGCTGCATAATTTGCTTTGGTTTGCCTACTTTTGAGGACTACACACATTTTAATGGTAAATGCCACTATCTGAGGGAAAACTCAGTGAGAGTTTAATACCCGTCTCTAAAGGGCAGGGATACTGCGCGTTACACGAGGCACAGATTGCAGGTGTGATTAGTCTCCATGAGTACAGGGGAGCTGCTTGCGGGATGAGCCACAGATAGATGTCAGGAACATTCGGTTGGCAGTATGAAGCTCACAGCCTCAGCTGCTTGACCCGACCTCCTAGCCATGGGCCGCAAAGTCGAAGAATCCCATACGAAGCACCCATCTGCTGGTGTCATTTGCAGCATTATTGCCACCGTGCCTTTGACATTGTGTTTGTTCCTTTCACAAGTGGAAGTAATATTATTGTTAAGTTAAAGCCCCCGGGGAGCCAGCCCACACAGATATCTTGCTGCTGATTTGTTTCCTGCTCCAGCATCAGCAGGAGTTTATTTTTCACAAGCGCAATACCCCTGATATTGTGAGAGGCATAAATGGTGCAACATTGCAGTCGACCTCATTGATATTAAAGTATTGTGTAAACAGTACTATAGCTAACTACGTAGGCCGATCTCTGAAATTAAGGCTGACTTTACCATATTTTGTGCGGAGTATTTGTAATCATGTGTACCACTCTACTATTGTTTCTGCAATCATGCACCACACGCAGGTATGATTTCAGTAATCACGCTTCACACATTGCTTTGATTGCAAACATCTTGACCAACACACAGGTATGCCCACTTAATTGCTGAATAACGATGCTCCTCACTAGTGAAGGCAGTCATCTTTTTCTGAGATGTTCTCTTTCAGGATTCTCCTTTAGTGGAGGGCTGGGCATCCCTTTTGCCTTCCTCAGTCCATTTGTCCGGTGGCTCACACCCTTTAATGAATGGTCTTTGGTAGCTCACACAGTACAATTCAGACAATCTTGACATGCAAATGGGTGTAATGTCTGATATTTATATGTTTCCCTCGTCGTCAATGCTTGATGTTGCTCTCCAGAAAGTGTCACTCATAGTCGTTAAAATATCACTCATAATTGCACTGAAATTATGAAAATGTCCCACTATGAATCTGATACCTTGGCAGCTATGCTTTGCTTGTTGTTTTTCTCGCTAAACTTTTCCTATTGCACAGTGTGAGACTTGCAGTAAGCTCAGCTGTAGAAATGTAAAGTCAAGGTTTCTAAGTCGATGCAGAGACCATGTGGTAAAAAGGAGGGAACCTCATGACTGAGGCATCCCTTCATACTCCCTTAGTCCCCTGTCCTTTACCCAATTATGGACACACATTATGGACAAAAGTCCCGCCTCTCACCGCCTCTCACTTCCATTGGCTAGCTCCATAAATGGAGGCTAGACATTGGAAGTGAGATCTATCGTTCAAACAGCAAGAAGTGAGATGTGGGCTGCCCTGCCTCTGGGTGGGTGTGTGTGGTTCTGGGTGGGTGTGTGTGTGTGTGGCTCTGGGTGGGTGTGTGTGTGTGTGGCTCTGGGTGGGTGGGTGTGTGTAAGGGGGCTCTGGGTGTGTGTGTGTGTGGGGGGGCTCTGGGTGTGTGTGTGTGTGGGGGGGGCTCTGGGTGTGTGTGTGGCGGGGCTCTGGGTATGTGTGTGTCTCTGGGTGTGTGTGTGTGTCTCTGGGTGTGTGTGTGTCTCTGGGTGTGTGTGTGTGGCTCTGGGTGTGTGTGTGTGTGTGGCTCTGGGTGTGTGTGTGTGGTAGTAATTGCTGTCTGCTGAGCTCGTCCGTAGGGTACAATAGGTCTCACATTGCGAGAGATTAAGCTAATGGCAATGTAAATGACAAAACCAACACATAAATACAAAGTTTGTCATTTACAATGCCAATAGCTCTAACTTTTCCAAAGGCGAAACCATTGCATTGTAAATGCTTGTTAAATGTTTGCTTAGTTTAGGTCACATGACCATAAAAATAAAAGAAACACTTGTGGCACGATATACCTTGATTATTACTACCCCCACATGACTGCCCCCTTGTGACCCCTCCCCTGTTCCCTCCACCAGCCCCATCAACCTTTGTTTGTGACGGTACCACTGTTCCACCCCTGCACCGTGCAGGCACGAGCGTTAAAACCCTGAATTAGATTAAAGTATGCAGACCTGAGATTACCAGGTCCAGTTCCACATAACGACCATGACTCGGGTAAGTTTCTTATAGAGTGAGCATCTCACTTTATGTCATACAGACACTGTCTCCCGTCCTGAACTTTTCACCTATAGGTCTGTGATTCCAGGTGTGTTAGTGAAATTAGGTCAAAGGAAGCAAAACAAGACTACAACACCCAGAATGCATTAGGTTACTATACAGAAGTCAAGGACTGGAGAAAGTGTCCATACTGACCTAGAGGTTGGTAATCACCCTAAATATATTTACTAACATAAAGCATTAAAAGCATTAAGAGAGAGCACTTTTAGGGATTACAGAGTGTGCACCATCTTGCACTGAAGATGACAAAAGTAGCATTTTTGGCATAATAAACACATCCAGCATGCAACATTTAGAATAGTGGAGTAGATTAACAAATTTGTTTAGGAAGAGGATGAAAAGTACACTACTAATACAGTGGCTTAAAATATGTATTTATTATAAACACTCACTGAGACATTGCAATATCTCCTACTCGGAGATACAATCACAATACTAAATAATAGAACACGTAAGTAGCACAAATACACAGTGGTCTCCGGAGGGAAACCAAACCATTTACTAATAAAGTGGAATGCGAACCATGACCTAAGTCAGGAATGGACCTAGAATACGTAGAAGAGCCGGGGACCCAAGGAACCACTCACGATGAGTAGAGGACCCTGAAGAAACTCATTGGACGATGGAAGGTTGGAGAGTCACCCTACCCGTGGGTACTCCGGGAACCAGGATACCTACATCAGGGAAGCCGGGTGCATAGGTGCGAAGTGACGTTGGAAACCACCGTATACCACAATGGAGGACTCTGGTGAAGATGCCGCTGGCGAAGAAGGTGAAAGAGTCCGATGGAACCCAAGTGGTGGATTCAAGATAAGAGGTACCTGCAAGCAGAGGGAACAGAGTCTATGCCACTCAGGAGTGACCAGGAGGCACGATAGACGAATGCACACCGATGTCGGAGATGCAGGAGAGTTGGCGGTGACCATGGCGCTGCAGATAAGCAGACCAGGTGACACTTTGAAAGACAAGGAGCCATTCACGAGCTGTCCCAAGTTGGAGCCAGGGGGGTCGGTGTCTGTGGGGAGCACCAACAAGCCTTGGCAACAGCAACAAATGTTGTAGACAAAAAAGGTGCCGTGTCTGGACCAGCAAGGTCTAACTGACTCATCACGAGCAGGTAAGTCAGAGCAGGTCTTGAGCAAGCAGGGGAGTCCACTGGAACCAAAGAAGACCCTCAAGAGGACCCATGGGCCAAAGGCACATCAGGGGCAAGAGGACCGCCAGTAGCTCACAAATTATTTAGGTCCACAGTGCAGAGGATGTGGTGAGGACAAAGATCTTGGTTTCAAGAGATGCTTGAGGATGGAGCTGGGCATTGCTCCAGCGGTTCTGACAAGGGATACTGGCTTCAGACTTGCAATGAAGGCAGTTCAGGCCTCAAGGGAGTTGCAGAACCACCACCTGTGTTGCTGAACCTTTCGGAGTCCGTGGGAGCTCAGGAACAGCAGACCCGTCAGCTTCGTTGCGGTGCCTGCAGATGCAGGGGAGTTACTCATACACTCCAAGGGAGATTCCTTCGGGTGTCTTGGATGTCCACAGGCCTGGAGAAGAACCTGTATGAAGCACAGGCACAGACAATGCAAAAGACTGTCAGGACGACGAGACCAGGAGCAGCAGGAGTCTTCCCAGTTGCAGTCTAAGTTCCCAGATGGTTGAAGATGAAGTGGTTTCGGATCTGAATCCTGTCCCACAATGAATCTGAGGAACCCACCACAGGTAAGTCCTTAAGTACCCTTTGGAAAGGGTTGGGATGATTCAGGGGTCAGTCCCAGAGGAGGGGCTGGACAGAGGGGAGGATACTTCCATGTCCTTTGTCCAGTTGCCCAGAGTGGGAGCCAATGGCTCCCTGAAGTGGTTTGAACTGGAGTATGGAAGGAGGGCACCAAATGTGCCCTTCAAAGCAGTCTAGTGACGCTGGCAAGTGCCCCCCACCATGGCCAAATACACTAAGTCATGTCTGTGAGGTGGTCACACGTCCCTGTGACAGAGAACCTATTGGCCTGCCTTCCCCTGCTCGAGCTTGGCTCAGCAGTAGGAGGGCAGAATCGTGCTTCTGGTCGGCAGCAGCCATAGTTTTCTGTGTGGGTCTAGAAGACTGGTGCCATGAGCACTGAGGGCTTCCAGAAGGGGCCAGAAGGGGCCCCTTGGTGCATGGACTCATACCCCCACACCGTTTACAGTGTTGGGGTATGATTCCAACATGTTTGATACCAAACACGCCAGGGTTTACAGCCAGTTTAGAGTTAGCCATCGCATAATGACTCATGGCCACTCTATGTATCGTAATGGCTGGTGCACTTACAACCTGAAAGAATGGTCTCTGTGGATTGTAGAGGTGTCCTACTCATGCAGGGGCACCCTCACACTTATAACCAAGCACCCTGCCTTCAAGTCGCAGTAGAAAAAGGCAGTTTGTGCACATCCATGCACCGTGTAGGCAGTAGGTTCATGGGTACCTGGACTGTGCAGCCGCGTGAGGAGTGTGTGCCACAGGTGAGTGATAGTGAAAGGGAAAGGATACTCACATGGGACCCAGCCGGGTATTTATTATGTGAGAGGAAAAACAGAGAAAGATATAGTTTAATGGAGGAACATCACGAATCAAAGGTCACAATCGTCTAAGTACCACTAACTATATTCATTCCAAGTGAGGAACTTACCCCAAGTGAGGGTGAAGGGCTGGCATTCAGGGGGTAGCACAGCACTTCCAATAGGATAGTGTAATGGAAAGAATGACGACACACAGCAATGTGTGTGGACTAGTAAGACTAATAGGAACTCACGGCTGCGCAGTCCACCAACCAGGTACCCTTGAACCAACTGCCTACACACCTCATTTTTCACATTAATGCCAATCAATGGACCACACATTTACATTATCCTTCTCTTTCTAGATGTTCCTACATTCCTAGGTCCTAATGAGACCCTACACTGCACTAAGGGTCGAGACGAAAGCGAACCATTAAACCAGCGCTTTTCATTGTATATACTCGCAGTTCACTCTGTTTACATTTGAAAATGATCGACTTTTATAATGCTTTGGAAACCGTGTAAAATTGTCACAAATATGTCCCTAATGCTTTAGGTTCCAGTTTTCACTGGGGACACCACGCACAACTGTTCTTTTTTCTCATTGTATATACATTTTCTTTGTGAATTATAAAACACATCTGTGTGAAACTGATACAAAAGTGTATGTGGTTTCTTCTCCCCCTGACATTATTTTAACCCTTCCCAGTGCGATTGTAAAGCATCTCTTTATCAATATAGAGTCATATTATTCCACTGGAACCGTTGTTTCTGATAATAGGATTGGTTGGGGGCGCCCCGGTTTAGTTCCTCCCCTGCATGCGGTGAGCTCGCTCGATTGAAAAGTAGTTGGAGAGGTTTTTGGGTTGCAGGTGAGTTGTTATGAGTTCTTCCACAAAAAGATCCATCGCTAGTCCTTCGGCCCTTTCTGGCACACCTAAGATGCGGACATTGTTACAATTCGAGCGTCCCTCATAGGCGTCCAGTTGCTCTGTCAGGGACTGAGTTAGATATTGTAGTTACGGAGATTTGTTTCTTGAGTGTTGACGTGTCTGCCTCCAACGTTTGTGTGACATCTTCCACCTCTTTGACCCTAGAGTCCATTTTCCGGAGGTCTGCCCGTATAGCGAGATGTCCGAGGAGACAGCATGAATACGACCCTCCAGTGATGTGCGCACGCCTGTGATCGCCACCATTATGTCGCGCAATGTGGGGGAATCTTGGTCCGCTTGTTGTTGTGGGGCTTCTTGAATAGCGCCAAGTCCTCACGCCACCTCCTCTTGCGATTTCTGCCAGACAAATGTATCAAATATTTCTTGAAGGGAGCCGGGGTCACCCTTCATTGTTGTTATGATTGGGCTGAGTGGTTCCTTCCTGCCGTCTTCACCACCGCCTACCAGTGTGATGTTCCCATGGCCTGTCGGCTTTTCCCCTGTGGCTAGTCGTGGTGCCCTCAATGCGCCCAAAATCGTATGTACAGTGGCATCCACCACTCCGCTTCAGGTCTCTGCAGCCATTCTATGTCAGTTTAGGGCTGATGGATGAGTGTGCCACTTGCCGTGTGTTGCGCAGCCCTCTCTCGCATGTGGGGGTGTATTGCGGTAGATTTGCCGTCGAGAGACCCAGTATGTTCGATGACCAGTATTTGTTCCCTTAAGCCGGAGGTCTATAACCCTTGTATCTGATCGATAGTGCACCAACTTTTGCTGGGTCTCTGGAGGGAACCGGGGTCTTTTGTGCCGTTTCTCCCTGTTGCAGCAAGTGCCCGGTCTGTAATGGCCCTGCAGTGCTCAGGCTACTGTTTCCCCTTTGATTCAGCAAGCAGGGATAGCGGCAGTAAGGAAGATGGCACACTTGCCTCTATTATTGGCGGTCGCAGCTGTGATGGTGTCTTGCTGAAGCATGGAGCGCCAGGAACAGCAATTCAGGTTCTGGCGCGTCCACACGGCCTGGCCGTTCTTTTCTTCAGGATCGGCGTTCACTCGAGTCCACGCCTGCGGTGTGCGCCGAAGGCCGCAACGCCACCGGTGCCCGATTCTCTCCCCGGTCGTGGTCTGGATCTCAAAGACGGGTGCTCCCGCTACCCGCACAGCTCCTGCAATGTGCACATCTCGTGTGGCCGGAATATTTGATGGATATTCGGTTTCCAGGGACAGATGAGGCCGGAGCCTATAACAGTGCCCCTTTTGTTGGAGAAATAATAACTCTGCAGCCAGTACTGGTGTGTAAACATAGGTTTATTCCCGGAGCGCCGGGGAGACGCGACCACTAACTAACAGGGCTCGGCCGCTATGACAAAATGGCCGCCCTTCCGGTTCCGGTCTGACCGGCGGTGAACAACTAGACCATCACCACATATCTCCCCCCTTTAAACGCCAACAACAGTATGTAAGGTTTTCATTAGAATAGTCTTACTTGATGCTCATGGTGAAGTCCTCAAACCTCCTAGGCACTCTCACCACTCTGCCCGCTCTCGTTCTCACTTCTCCCTTCACTGCCTCTCTCTTGATGATGCTGGGGGCATTGTCCTGCCAGCTTCTCACATTTTCGTTTCCTTGACTGACCTCATTCAGATTCTGGTTCATCTCCATGCTGCTTTCCTCCCAGGCAGTCCCTTCTCCTGTTGTAGTTTCTTCTCCTTCCTTGGTGTCAGCGTGCTCATTCTCCATTCTCCGCACTTCCTCTCTTCTCACCCGTCCTTGTTCTTCTTTGTCTGCAGCAGGATGTGGTTCTTCTTCTGAGACTGTTCCCCATTGGAGAATCTTGTTACATTTTGCCATCCGATCTTGAGACCACACTTTGCCGTCACTTAACAAAGCTGATCTGGTATATAGTTCAATGACCTTGAGGGGTGGGGTGAATTTGCTTTCTCCTTTTCTCTTCATTATCGCTTCCTTCACTCTTACCCAGTCACCCTTCTCCAAAGTCACACCTCGTACATTTCGCCTTCTATTGTAATGTTCAGTATATACTTCCTGCGCCTTCTCCAAATTTCTTTTTACCACTGCGGGAGACCATTTACTTTGTACTACCATGTGCTTCCAAGACAGATTGTCCTTGGTAAACGGTTCCCTTCCTCTCAACACTTTGAAGGGACTGTATCCCGTGCTCCCTGGGGTGATGCGGTATGCCCATAACGTTTTGGGCAGTTCTTTCTCCCAATCTAGGCCAGCGCTGATCGCTGCCTGAATGGTCCCCATGATCACTCTGTTGAAACGCTCTACCAACCCATTTCCTGCTGGGTGGTAGATGGGCGTGTGTTTCACCTCTATGCCATTTTGGGCCATGAACGCTTCCCATTTGGCAGACACAAACTGTGGCCCATTGTCGCAGGTTATTACTTTGGGGATTCCTTCCTTCACTGGATTCAAGCAAGCCGGGCTGAAGACGGCTGTAATGCCAGAAACCGGTCCTCGGAAGCTTGTTTCCGGTCCAGGGAAGACATGGCTTGGCAGTTCGGGCTGGACTGTTCCCATGAGGCATAGGGTCAGACTGATTTGCATATAGCCATGTCTGAACTGGGGTGGCAGAGTGGGCTAAAGAACGGTGATGGATTAAACCCAGATCTTTTGACTGGGTGTGAGTGTTTGATTGGTTCAGATGCTCCGTCCATCACCACCCCCTTTTGTACCGCTTTTGGCCACCATAAGTGTGGCAGGGTATGCTCAGACGTGAGTCTCTTGCTCACTTTGCCACTGGATTCAAGCAAGCCGGGCTGAAGACGGCTGTAATGCCAGAAACCGGTCCTCGGAAGCTTGTTTCCGGTCCAGGAAAGACATGGCTTGGCAGTTCGGGCTGGACTGTTCCCATGAGGCACAGGGTCAGACTGATTTGCATATAGCCATGTCTGAACTGGTGTGGCAGAGAGGGCTAAAGAACGGTGATGGATTAAACCCAGATCTTTTGACTGGGTGTGAGTGTTTGATTGGTTCAGATGCTCCGTCCATCACCACCCCCTTTTGTACCGCTTTTGGCCACCATAAGTGTGGCAGGGTATGCTCAGACATGAGTCCCTTGCTCACTTTGCCACTGGATTCAAGCAAGCCGGGCTGAAGACGGCTGTAATGCCAGAAACCGGTTCTCGGAAGCTTGTTTCCGGTCCAGGGAAGACATGGCTTGGCAGTTCGGGCTGGACTGTTCCCATGAGGCACAGGGTCAGACTGAATTGCATATAGCCATGTCTGAACTGGGGTGGCAGAGTGGGCTAAAGAACGGTGATGGATTAAACCCAGATCTTTTGACTGGGTGTGAGTGTTTGATTGGTTCAGATGCTCCGTCCATCACCACCCCCTTTTGTACCGCATTAAGAAAGGACAGCACCGCATCCGTGTCAACGCTTTCTCTTACTTCCCCTTCCGGCCACCTAGAATACCTGTCCACCAACACTATGGCGTATTTCTGCACTCCTTCTATGTTGAGAATAGGTCCTATAATGTAAATGGATACCATTTCACACGGACTGCTGGGCATAGGAAATTTCCCCAACGGAGGCCTTATCAAGGTTTGGGATTTGTCTGCTCGAGAACACGATTCACACATCCTCACATACTTCTCCACCTGGGCGTCAATTGCAGGCCACCAGTATGCTTGCTTCCCTAATGCCTTGGTCTTCGTTATTCCTTGATGCCCTTCATGTAAGATCGCCAATATGCGTTCCACTAGTTTCTGGGGAGGAATCACTCTGTCCCCTCTCAGCAGGAAGATGGGATTTTCTCCAATAGATAGTTCTTCCCTAACTTCCCAATACTTCCTCATCTGACTGTCCAGGTGTCTCCTATCCGGCCATCCATGCATCACGTACCCTTTGATTGCCTCCAGGGTCTCATCTTGGCTGTACGCTTCAGTCCATTCTTGTTCACTGATTACTTGTTCTAGGTCTTGCATGGTCGCCACCATGTACCCTTCCCATTCGGGGGGGTTCTTGTTCGTCCGCTCCTTCCTTGGCTGCCGCTCTGCTTAAAAAATCCGCTACTCTGTTCCGGGGACCTGGTATGTATTCTACCTCATATACATAATCCAAAAGTCTTAGCGTCATCTTCGCAATCCTTGGAGTCGCGTTGGCATGTCCACTTGATGTGAGTACCTTTATCAGGGGTTTATGATCTGTTGGTACTAGGAACTTGGCCCCCCATAAGAATTGCCTGAAGCGTTCCATTGCCCATACCACTGCTAGCATCTCTTTTTCAATGACACTAAACTTTTCTTCATTGGGTGCCAATGACCTGGAAGCGAAACTCACCGTTGAAACTTCACCGTTGACTGCCCTCTGCATAAGCATCGCTCCTAGGCCTCTATCACTGGCGTCCGTGGTTAGTATTGATGCTGCTGCTTGGTCAAAACCCTTGAGTGGTACAGCCTCACTCATTCCTTTCTCAACGCCTTAAACTCCTCTTGCTCTTCCTTGTCCCATTTGAATCCATTCCTCTCTTTCAGCAGCTGTCTGAGATGGTGGGTTTTTGTTGCAAAGTGTGAGATGAATTTGCTATAAAATTCAGCCATCCCCAGGAATGACCTGATGTCTTCCTTCCTTGCTGGGGTAGGCGCATCTCTTATCGCTGCCATGTTGGCTCTTTTGGGCTCGATACATTTCTCACTGATTTCATGTCCAAGGTATGTCACGGATGGCACTCCAAACTTGCATTTCCCCCACTCTGCCGTGAGTCCATTTATTTGGAGTATTTTCAGGACTGTATGTAACTTGTCGTTGTGTTCCGGCTTGGACTTCCCCATAACCAGAATGTCGTCCTGGAAATATTGGACGCCTTCCACCTTTTGGAATCACTTGTGCATCAATTTTTGGAAGACTGCCGCCGCTGATGCTAACCCGAACCGCATCCTCATGAATTTGTAACACCCAAACGGTGTAATGAAGGAAGTGAGGTGGCTACATGTAGGGTGTAATGCTACCTGATGGTACGCCGAGGATAGATCCACCGTGGAAAACCACTTTATACCTTTGGTTTTCGTGAGCATCTCATTTATGCGTGGTAAAGGGAACTTGTCAGTATGTTTTTATTTAGTTCCCTGAGGTCTACACACAGCCTCACCTTCCCGTTGGGTTTCTGCGCCACCACTACGGGCGAAAGCCATTCAGCGCTTTCGATGGCCCTATATTATGCCACTCCTCTCCAATCTGTCCAATTCTTCTTGTACTGCTTCGCGGCACCTAAACGGGATATTCCTGGCCTTGTGGCTCACCGGTTTGGCTCCTTCCTTCAAGTGAATCATGTTCGAGAATTTCGTTAACTTTCCTATCTTCCCGCTGAACACTTCCGGGTACTCTCTCTTCCAGGCTTCCCCTTCGTATCCTTGTTCCGAATCCGTCACCATTACTTTTTCCACTCCTCCTGGGTTGAGCTTGATGCCTAGGACACCTTGGTCTTTCCATCCAAGTACCGTAGGCCCTTTTTCCGACACGTATAGCTTGCATTCGGCTTTGCGTCCTCGGAACTCAAACAGTAGGGGACAATACCCTACCATGGGTATCCTTTGTCCTGTGTAGGTGACTGGTCTCACATCCATAGGAAGTCGTTCCTTCTGTATGGTTTCTTGGAATTGTACTTCCCATACCTTCTTTTGTACAATTGTGATGGGGGATCCTGAGTCCGCCACTATGTCGACCACTACTCCACCAATGTTCATTTTCAACACCGGTTTGCTGGAACCCTTGCAGTCCACACCCAACACTTGGTCCCCTATGTAGAGAACTTCTTCACCATACTCTTCCCCTCCTTGCGCCTCGTCTTCGTCTGCGCTTCCGTGGTCAACGTACTTAACTGCAGCTCCTCTGGGCTTTCGTCTGCAGACTTTCTCATAATGTTAAAAGATTCCGCAGTACGCACACTTCGCTTTGAATGCAGGACATGCCTTGTCGTTGCCTATGTGTGAAGTGCTTCCACACCGGTAGCAATTCGTTTTCTTCTCCCATGTGGTCTTCTGCGTCGCTCCTGCTCCTTGCTGGTTCCTCTAATTTTTGGGTGGTCCCGTTTGTCTGGCCTTGTCCCCTTTGTTGTTCACCATCCCTCTGGGTGCACAGACATAATATCGACTCCAAAATATCGTTTGGACATAATATCGACTCCAAAATATCGTTTGGAGAAAATATCGACAGGACAGAATATAGACAGCCAAAATATCATTTTTAAGGTAAGTGAAGTAATATCGTTTTTAAGGTAAGTGAAGTAATATCGTTTTTTTTTTTAGGGTTCAGGGTCAGTTTTGGGTTTTTGGGTAAAGGGGTATTTTTAGGGTTCAGGGTCAGTTTTCAGTTTTTGGGTAAAGGGGTATTTTTAGGGTTCAGGGTCAGTTTTCAGTTTTTGGGTAAAGGGGTATTTTTAGGGTTCAGGGTCCGTTTTCAGTTTTTGGGTAAAGGGGTATTTTTAGGGTTCAGGGTCCGTTTTCAGTTTTTGGGTATTATTTTATTATATTTTATTACTATATATATATGTTTAATAAATATGAAATAAAAAAATATTTATTTAACTTTCATTAAATATTTAATTATTATAAGTTAATTTAAGTAATTTTAAGTATATTTTAGTAATTAATTATTAATATTAATTTAATTTAACACTGTTTTTAGTAAATACAATATTTTTTACAACTATATTTTTGTAAACGATATTTTTAACTCGATATTTTTGTACTTACCTGTTTGTAGATAGAAACTCGATATTTTGACTGTCGATATTTTCTCAACGATATTTTTGATGGTCGAAATTCTGTCCGTCGATATTCTTTCAGTGATCCATCACTCTGCATACTGTCTGTTTGTTGCTCGTCTCCTTCCTGGCAGCTTCTGCACATCTCTTGGATAATTCTGCCTTCTTTACTAAGGCCCATACCTCCTTAAGGGGGGCATCCCCGTTGACCCACAGTTTTTCCTGCACTGCTGTGTTTGATCTGTGCATGATTATTTGATCTCTTACCAGTTCGTCATGTAACGCTCCAAACTTACACGTTAAAACCAATTTCTGTAGAGCCGCTACATATTCATCTATGGTCTCGCCGCTCTCTTGCTTTCTCTGAAAGAAGTTGCATCGGTCTATGGCCACTCATACCACCGGTCTGTAGTGTGCGTCTATGTCTTCAGTTGCGTTTTGGAACACATTGTGTCCACCGCTTGTCTCGTTGCCTTCAGTATGTTGTCGTACACTCTTATTCCCTCCGGGCCGAGGTTATGTAATAAAATCTTCAACTTTCGTGGGCTGGAGTATTCCGCTTCACTCTCCTCCTCTAGCGCCGCCAAATAATTCAGTAAGTACTGGATTTGCTTGGGCTTGTCTGTTGTCGTTAGGCGGACTGCCTGGTGCTTGTTGTTCCTCACTTCTTCTCCCCTGGGTAGGGCTGCTTTCGCCACTGCCTGAGGCCCCTCGGGATTCCAGGATTGCTTCCCGCCTTATCTCTGGTCACGGTGTAAGCTCCGCCTTTGCTTGCCTGACTTGGTGCCTTTGGGTTCTCTGCGTCTAGGTTGGCCCGTGTAGATATCCTCACCTCGAGCTAAGCGGCTTCTTGTGTGCCGCGTCCAGTGGCTCTGTGCCCTTTTTGTTGGGAGCAGGTTTGGGATTCACAGTGCCCCACCTCCTAGGACTATATGCTCCTTAGGCTTTAATGAGGGCTTACTTCAATGTTGGCCTTATGTAAAGGCTGGCTGCACCTGCTCCGTGCCTCTTTTGTGGCACTGTGCCGTGCGCACCTTCTGCCACGCTCCGAGAAGTTAGCTCGAGTAAGTAGGGGTTAATTTTCACTGTTTTTTTTTCTTATTGTTTCAGGACCGCGCTGAATTTCGGATCCCGCCTCGTCGCCATTATAACAGTGCCCCTTTTGTTGGAGTAATAATAACTCTGCAGCCAGTACTGGTGTGTAAACGTAGGTTTATTCCCGGAGCGCCGGGGAGACGCGACCACTAACTAACAGGGCTCGGCCGCTATGACAAAATGGCCGCCCTTCCGGTTCCGGTCTGACCGGCGGTGAAAGACTAGACCGTCACCACAGAGCCAGGCTAGCGTGCAGCCATTCTTCTCGGCAGTTGGATACGCCCCCCCATGTAGTGCATTTTTTGCCTCATTGGGACCCTGGTGGTAAGTATTGAGGAATAACATGAGCAAACTGTGTGTCGACCCATTTCGCCAATGTTATCACCATACTGTTTCCCAAAAGAAATAACAGCAGGTATAAGCAGTTTGCACTCAACCCTTAATGGATGCACGTGCAAAGGTGTCTGTAAGGGCTCGCAGGCGTAAATAACCCCAATAATGTTTCATGTTTCGGAAATGTTATTTACTGACCCGACATGGAACTGACTATTGGGCCCAAAGGATAAATGAGATAGAAAGAAAAATATGATGATTTATTTTAGGCTCAAAATAGTTACAATTGTACCCTGATTGTGGAAAATGGAGAGTTCCCTGCGATGGGCGGTATTAACTCATGACTGGTTTTAGGTCTCGCCTAGACAGCGCATGCGCCCCGCCGCCTAAGGGGACACATTTTCCACTGACACTGGTCAAAATAAGCAACGCCGACATTGTTCCCAAGAGACACTTAACAATACAGGATGTTCACCTCTTGTAGGTGTTTAATCCATTCTTAGCGACTCAACCTTGTCTTAAAAAAGAATTGCACGGACACTTACACTAGCGGATATTGTGAAATCAGACAGATGTCACATTCAGAAACTCAACAGCTATACAGTGCAAACCACAGAGGGCCGCTGGCGACCTTTCCATCTGTTGTGGTTTGTTTTCTCGTGTCAAGTGGAACCCTTTGTCAATTTTGTACCTTAAAAAGTAAATGAGAACGTATAGGAAATTAACACTTCAGTCCTTTCAGGAAGAAAAAACAGGAAAAAGTCATGGGTTTCCTGTCTTTTTTTAATAGCATCCGGATGTGAGAAAGATGACTAACCAATCCCTTATGGTTTATTTTTTTTATTAAGTGCAGGCAATTAAACACACACAGCCACCCACCACCAGTGACCGATGAGGAAACAACTTGTACCAATTACCCAGGACCCAGTTCCCTTTCGGCCCCCGTCCCATCACGTCTTGCCTTTTTAAGATTGAATATGAGTTATGCTCTGTATAGTTAGTGTCTCAACCCCCCCCCCCCCCAGTATGCTGTCCCCATCCATCATGGTCCTTAAGTGACTCTGTTGGTCAATTTCCTCAACTACTTCCGGGTTTGCTGCGATTAGTCCAATCTCTTCTATCTGCAACCCTTAATAGTTTAAGATATTTAGGACATAATGGCTCTTTGCATTCTTGTGCCAGAAACGCTCTGCAGGGGGCCAAAGCTTCCTTGAATTGTTGGTCCCTTTGGTCCAGTACTTATGAGAGTTTTTCCATGCCTAGCAGTTCCCATATCTTCTAAAGCCAGCTGTGATGTCCGCGGACTCTACCCGTGTCCCACAGAGCTGTGATTTTCTAGGGGCGTATAGTGTGAGTGCTGAGCAGTTCTTTAAAGCACTACGCTCAGCGTTCAGTCAACAGAGCCCACTTTTATAACTCTTGATGTGGCAACGAACTATAGTAGCGCATGACATATAGGTGGGCATTTTGCTAACCCCGTATCTAAAGACGTGACTGAGCCTGCCCTAAAACACTACATTTCTAGTGGCACACTTCTAGAAAACTCCGAGGATCTGTGGTTAAATTCCACTATTAAAATAAGGACTAAATTCCCATTTTGTATAAACTTTATTGATAAAGAAAAAAAAGGGACATTTGTATAAGTCAGATGATTTATTACAGACAATTGGTGTTTTTTTTGTTTTTGTATATTGTTTTTTGTCACAGATGTAAAGCAAAATTTTGTGATGTCTTTTGTAGCGCACATATATTTGAAATGTTTTATGAAATGTTTTGCTATATGGGTATGATTTCCATTCTTCGTGTGAGAATATAAAATTATTTCCATAAAATTTAAAAAGAAAAAGGTAAAATAAAAACACCAGGATAAACATAAAGGTGTTTGTCTTCAGAGCAGAAATCATTAATGCCTTCTGAAAAACCGAGCTATAAGTGCACTCTCTTTTGACTGCATTCTTAAAACGGCCCTGCCGTATCCTCGTCCTCTTGGGCCTGACTCCCCTTGTTTTGAACTAAAACACTAGTTAGCATACATTTTTATTCACCAATAATACAAATGTGACTATAATTAGTATACTGTGTTGATGGTATTAGAGTCCCTAGTAAGCAATTGTATTACTGTGCTTGAATGAGGCTGTTCTTGAATGGAGATGAGACGAGTACAGCAGAAATAAGACATCCCTGACCGCTTAATATTGAAAACATCTTGTGAAGAACAGATATTGTTGATAACTTGAGGAATGGTCGACTGAGCATCTTTAAAAAAGAACAAAAATATACTGTATTTTAACTTTAACAGATAGCAGCAGAATGTTGCAAATAAGTCATCTAAAGCATGTAATATTTGATGAGAGGACACTAGAATATGATGAACGACAGGTAGCCACAACCACATATTTACACTCTACTCAATACCACATAAATGCACCCCACATAAAACCACTCTATGCCACATAACTACACTACACGCCATGCCTAATAATTCCAGTCAGCATAATTTCACTCAACGCCACACTGTTCCACGCCACACCATTCAACTCCACATATTTCCATTCCACATCACATCATTCGACAACAAACCACATAATCCAATTTAACAACACAATTACACACCACACCACATACATCCAATCCATGCCACAAAATTCCACATCATGACACAAAATTCAACAGCTTCACTACATAATCAAACTCCACTACATACCACTCCACAACAAAAAATACCAATCCACAAAATTACACTCCATCACACACAATCCCACTCCACATAATTCTAGCACACTTCATACAACATCATTTCTATCTACATATTTCCACTGCACACCATGTCACATAATTCCACTACACGAATTCACTCCACACCACACAATTCCACAACTATCAATTTCAATCCAGCCCATATAATTCCACTCCACACCACATGCATCCACCCCATAAACATGGATAAAATACATTGTCATTTACAATGCCAATAGCTCTACCTCTCTTAAATGCAAGACCTCTTGGCTTTTTCCAGTGCTCGTTTTCCATGGCAGGGGAGTGCCTGTCAATCACTAGTGAAACATTTAGAGAGGCAAAAAGAATTGCAGTAAAAAGCTAGTCCACATTTGGTAGTTTTTGGGATGCAAAGAGAGGGCCCAGGGCGAGAATATTTTGTGGAATTTGCCTCCAGAATGTGAAAGGGGGCAAAATATGAGTTTAAAATTCGAAAATGTGATAAACGCAAAATATGTTGGTATCAAATAAACAGTTCCAAAGAGCCTATGGATCAGAATAATAACTCAATTTAAAAATAGGGATGTAAATAGCAGATGTTACTATGACTACATTTAAAGACATTCATTTGTCTGACTAAGGAAGGATGGAAAGCAGTGATAGGACCTGGCAAACTGCAGCTTTCTGGCTGTGAGAGGACAGGCATGTGTTAACAGGTCACCAGGGTACAGGGTGACCCGGAAGAGAGGACATGGGTGATGGAGTAGGTATGGAAGAGGGGGAGACAGGCAGGACGATCACTCTCATTTTTTGGAGCACATTACTGCCCCTCACACCGTACACCCAGCTCGTTCGTTTTAGGACTAGAAAAGCCATGCACATCTCCCTCCAGAGAACAGGCAGCAACACCCAGCTCTCCTTTTTCAGGACTAACACTACCGCGCGCCTCTCCAGTCGAACAGTAAGCAGCAACACCCACCTCTTCTAAGACTAACACAACCGTGCAGCTCTTCAGCCCGACAGCAAGCAACGCCCACCCCTTCTAGGGCTGCAGCCCGTCACCCAAATAACAAGCTGCAACACCAATCTCTTCTTGCACTGACACAACTGTGCACCTCTATAACTCAAACAGCAAACATCACCCACCCCTTCTAGGACTGACCAAACACTGCAGCTCTTCTACCAAACAACAAGTTGCAACACAAACCTCTTCTTGCACTGACACAACTGTGCACCTCTAAGACTCAAACAGCAAACATCACCCACCCCTTCTAGGACTGACCAAACACTGCAGCTCTTCTACCAAACAACAAGCTGCAACACCAACCTCTTCTTGCACTGACGCAACTGTGCACCTCTAAGACTCAAACAGCAAACAACGCCCACCCCTTCTACGACTGCCCAAACACTGCAGCTCTTCAACCAAACAACAAGCTGCAACACCAACCTCTTCTTGCAGTGACACAACTGTGCACCTCTAAAACCCAAACAGCAAACATCACCCACCACTTCTATGACTGACCAAACACTGCAGCTCTTCAACCAAACAACAAGCTGCAACACGAACCTCTTCTTGCACTGACACAACTGTGCACCTCTAAAACCCAAACAGCAAACATCACCCACCCCTTCTATGACTGACCAAATACTGCAGCTCTTCAACCAAATAAAAAGCTGCAACACGAACCTCTTCTTGCACTGACACAACTGTGCACCTCTAAGACTCAAACAGCAAACATCGCCCACCCCTTCTAGGACTGACCAAACACTGCAGCTTTTCAACCAAACAACAAGCTGCAACACCCACCTCTTCTTGCACTGACACAACTGTGCACCTCTAAGACTCAAACAGAAAACATCTCCCACCCCTTCTAGGACTGACCAAACACTGCAGCTCTTCTACCAAACAACAAGCTGCAACACGAACCTCTTCTTGCACTGACACAACTGTGCACCTCTAAGACTCCAACAGCAAACATCTCCCACCCCTTCTAGGACTGACCAAACACTGCAGCTTTTCAACCAAACAACAAGCTGCAACACCAACCTCTTCTTGCAGTGACACAACTGTGCACCTCTAAAACCCAAACAGCAAACATCTCCCACCCCTTCTAGGACTGACCAAACACTGCAGCTTTTCAACCAAACAACAAGCTGCAACACCCACCTCTTCTTGCACTGACACAACTGTGCACCTCTAAAACTCAAACAACAAACAACGCCCACCCCTTCTAGGACTGACAAAACACTGCAGCTCTTCAACCAAACAACAAGCTGCAACACCAACCTCTTCTTGCACTGACGCAACTGTGCACCTCTAAGACTCAAACAGCAAACAACGCCCACCCCTTCTACGACTGCCCAAACACTGCAGCTCTTCACCCAAACAACAAGCTGCAACACCAACCTCTTCTTGCACTGACACAACTGTGCACCTCTAAAACCCAAACAGCAAACATCACCCACCCCTTCTATGACTGACCAAACACTGCAGCTCTTCTACCAAACAACAAGCTGCAACACGAACCTCTTCTTGCACTGACACAACTGTGCACCTCTAAGACTCAAACAGCAAACATCTCCCACCCCTTCTAGGACTGACCAAACACTGCAGCTTTTCAACCAAACAACAAGCTGCAACACCCACCTCTTCTTGCACTGACACAACTGTGCACCTCTAAAACTCAAACAGCAAACAACGCCCACCCCTTCTAGGACTGACAAAACACTGCAGCTCTTCAACCAAACAACAAGCTGCCATACCAACCTCTTCTTTTACTGACACAACTGTGCACCTCTAAAACCCAAACAGCAAACAACGCCCACCCCTTCTAGGACTGACAAAACACTGCAGCTCTTCAACCAAACAACAAGCTGCAACACCAACCTCTTCTTGCAGTGACACAACTGTGCACCTCGAAAACTCAAACAGCAAACATCACCCACCACTTCTATGACTGACCAAACACTGCAGCTCTTCTACCAAACAACAAGCTGCAACACGAACCTCTTCTTGCACTGACACAACTGTGCACCTCTAAGACTCAAACAGCAAACATCTCCCACCCCTTCTAGGACTGACCAAACACTGCAGCTTTTCAACCAAACAACAAGCTGCAACACCCACCTCTTCTTGCACTGACACAACTGTGCACCTCTAAAACTCAAAAAGCATACAACGCCCACCCCTTCTAGGACTGACAAAACACTGCAGCTCTTCAACCAAACAACAAGCTGCAACACCAACCTCTTCTTGCAGTGACACAACTGTGCACCTCGAAAACCCAAACAACAAACATCACCCACCCCTTCTATGACTGACCAAACACTGCAGCTCTTCAACCAAACAATAAGCTGCAACACCAACCTCTTCTTGCACTGACACAACTATGCACCTCTAAAACTTAAACAGCAAACATCTTCCACACCTTCTAGGACTGACCAAACACTGCAGCTCTTCACCCAAACAAAAAGCTGCAACACCAACCTCTTCTTGTTCTGACACAACTGTGCACCTCTAAGACTCAAACAGCAAACATCACCCACCCCTTCTATGACTGCCCAAACACTGCAGCTCTTCACTCAAACAACAAGCTGCAACACCAACCTCTTCTTGCACTGACACAACTGTGCACCTCTAAGACTCAAACAGCAAACATCACCCACCCCTTCTACGACTGTCCAAACACTGCAGCTCTTCACCCAAACAACAAACTGCAACACCAACCTCTTCTTGCACTGACACAACTGTGCACCTCGAAAACCCAGAGAGCAACACCCAGCACCCATTCTAGGCCTGACACAACCAAGCACCCCCTTTACCTAAAGAGGAAGCAGCAACACCCAACTTCCATACTAGGAATGACACAACTGTGCGCAACTCCATCAAACAGCAAGCAGCATCACCCACCTCTCCCTTCCAGAACTAACACAGCTATGCACCTCTAAAATTCATAAAGGAGGGAGGGGGCAAGATGGCCGCTAGTGCATTGTAGGGAGTAGTCGCATTTCACTCCCTCTCCTGCACCAGGTTGGAGCGATGTGGTGAAATTATGTGGCTATGTGGCTGGTGCATTGGACAGTCCTGAGGCTCTGGAGAGCGGCGCAGACTAAACGCTGGATAGGAGACTTCAGCAGGGAGAAGAGAAGAATGGCGTCGCGCTTAAAGGAGGCTAGCGGAACGGGGGCTATACCGAAAGTCCCGATACCTGGCAGGAAAACCACTCCTGCATTAAGTGCAACTCAGAAGGCGCAGCAAAGGAAGATCGAGAGAGAAAAGAAGGCAGAACTGAAGGCACAGGCTGGAGCAACACGGAGCGTATCGCTGCAAGGAGAGATAATAAACCCAGCAGCCGACAGAGATACTAAAGAAAGCAAACCGAACACCAAAAATCCCGGCGTAACGAGCAAAGACAAGGATAAGGAGGCAGCGTTGAGACAGCCTACCTTGTCGGAGACATTTGCTAAGAGATCCATGGCGGCTCTGCCTGACGGACCCGGTAAGGGCACAGGAGTGGGCTCCGCTGACATCGCTGAGGAACAGCCAGCAGAGGTGAAATGCACCGATGGCGGTGGAGGCGAAAGCTTTGTCGAGATCGTGGAGCAGACGTGGAGCAAGCCGGTGGACAGCCAGGGAGCAATGGCGTTTGTTCAGATGGGAGCGGCGCAGAGCAGAACCTCCTCGTGGAGGGCAGCATCAGGGTTGCCGAGCAACCTGGGAGACGCATAGGAGAGAGCATGCCCAGTGCGGAGGAGAACAGAATGTCAGATCGAGCGGCGGAGGCGGTCGCAGAGGCTTCTGCTACAGTACCTTGCATGGGGGAGAGAAAAACCCAAGTATCAAAAGAAAACGGAGGGCTAACGATAAAGGAGGTGGAAGGTATGAATAATGCTTTAATGATGGACGCTTTGCTGCAGGTAGAGGCTGAGATTAGTAATAACTCGTAGATGAAATCGGATGCAAATTGGGGAAGTCTGGTGAGCCTAGACTCACAAAAAGAACGCGAAGGGGATACATTTTTCTCAGTTAATGAGGGGTCAAGCTCATCCAGTGTGGGAGAAGAGTCAGGGACAACGGAATTGTCGTCGGAGGAGGAGGAAGAAAGCACTGAATCTGGTGTAATAAACACTCAGAAGAAGAAAACGTCAGCTACAAAACGTAATTCATATGCAAAAACAAACAAAAAGCGTCTGTGGGATTATTCCGCCACAGCAGGCTCTTTTCATGAGGGCATGCAAGGGACACAGGGGAAGGACTTTGCAAGAGAGGAGGATGGGTTAGGGAATCACGCTACCCTAGACCTATTAGTTAACATGCTAAAGCAAATACAGGGAGAGGCCAGGGCAGAAATCCGAAGAGCTAGGCATGATACTAAAAAAATACAAGCCTCCATAAGGAAGATGAACAAGAAGTATGAGGAAGTGGAGGGGAGAGTGGAGCTGGTAGAAGAAAGGACGGGAAGATTGGAGGACGAGGCAACAGATTGGCAGAAATTTAAGATGGAACAGACAAAGATAGTGGAAGACCTGCAATGGAAAGTGGAGGACTTTGAAAATCGTCAGAGACGGAAAAACATAAGGCTTTTGGGCCTGGAGGAAGGGGTGGAAGGGCAGGACGCAAGGGGATACGTGATTAGGCTATTAAAGGGTGCCTACACTGAGGCTAGGTGGCAATGGGAAAACGAGGTACAAAGGGCCCATAGGTTTCCACTGACAAGTAAAAAAAGGCAAGGCGGGAATCAGGACACTCTGCCTAGGGCGATGCTTGTGTTCTTCGGCAACTTTTTGGCAAGGCAGGAGGTAATGGAAAAAGCCAGGCCGGATTCCAAAAAAACAGTCGAGGGGGTTACATTTTTTGCGAGGCCTGACTTTTGTCATGTCACTGTCGAGAGGCGCTGGCGTCTAAGACAATTAATAGCCCCTTTTCAGCAACAAGGAGCAGAAGCATACTTGATGTTCCCGGCGAAACTTAAGGTTATCAATGGCGGCCGCACAATGATGTTTTTCTCTGAGGTAAAAGCAGGGGAGTATCTCGAAGAGCTAATAGAACAACGCAGGGGGAAGTGAGGAAGATCAATAATGCGGTAGAATAAGAAACCACCACGCGGAACTGAATATGGTTCATGGACTATGGACTGTGTATTTTGAATAACTGGGAGGGGGAGGGCGACACTACAATGCAAGCAGTCAACTCATAGGTCAGGATTGACCTATTTGCCTGTACAAGGGGGGGGGTAGTAGCGGGAGGAAGGGGGTGGGGGTGAGGGGGGTGGGAAAGGGTCTTATAAAGTCGGAAAAACAGCACAAAAGGACAAATTGGAATGAGATAAAATATGCAACAGAACGGAATAAGGGAGCAAAGAGCATGGAAAAAACTTATAATGAAATATGGCGCTAAGGGTTGCGACAGTGAATATATGTGGTCTAAATGATGGAGGGAAAAGGCAGAAGGCGGCATCTATGTTTAGATTACTAAGATTAGACGTGATTTGTTTACAGGAGACGCACATTACGGGTAAAGAAAAATTTAGACTGGAACAGATGGGATATGAGCTACTGGCTAATACAAATCAGGACACAAGAACAAAGGGGGTGGCTATACTAGCAAGGAAAGGGGTTATTAAACTCAGAGGAAAAAAGGAGGATCCAGAGGGGAGATGGGCCATCGTTGAAGTGGAAACTACCGCTGGCAATTTAACAATTGTATCTGTATACGGACCAAATGATGATAATCCTGTAATGTTCGAATGGCTAGATTAGGAACTTGCACTTTGGACTGAGCCGGTAATTTTCTGTGGTGATTTTAATATTAATGGGCTGCACGGGTTGGGGAAATTAGGAGGGGGGAGATATGATGGGCGGAAAAAGAAAATATGTAATGCAGTAAATAATTTGATGCAGAATAACGCTTTGTCAGATGTATGGACTAAATACAATCCACTTGGGTCAGGGAGGACTTTTTACTCAGCACCACACAGTTACTAGGATAGATTATATCTTAGTGTCCAACGATAAATTAAATGGGACCCAGATAGAACGGCTGCCTAGAATGATTTCGGATCATAATATACTGGTACTAACCATGCCGAGGGCGGATAGAGGGAGGCCTAATCCGTATACCTGGACATTCGAGAGAAGACTGTTGAAAGAAGAAGGTTATATCAACAGTTTGAACAAATGGATTACACAGTTTTGGGAAATTAATAGAGGATCTGCTCCAGCTAATACGATTTGGGACACATTCAAGGCCGGGATAAGGGGGGAAACCCTGAGCTATACTTTAAAGAGGAGCAAGATGGAGAGAACAAGGTTGGATAGGTGGATAAAAGAAATGGGCAGACTAGAAGAGCAACTAAATAGGGCAGTGACGAGACAAAGTGCAATAGAAATAGAGGGCCTTTTACTGGAGATCGAAGTCAAGAAAGCAGAGACAGGAGAAGCGTTGGCGGAGAAGGCAGCAGGGAATTACCTTGCTAAGAAGGAAAAGTGTTATGAGTATAGCGAAAGGGTAGGACACCTACTGGCTATCAGAATTAGACAAAACCTGGCAGCAGGTGAAATTAAAGAAATTAGAAATAGCGCAGGGGAAATCGTTAATAAAATAGAAGAGATTCAGGAGTGTGAGCTTTCGGCGGGGTTCTCAAACAAACTTACTGACACGGGAGTACTAGGCCGGTCGTCAGTCGTCTTCCAGGTGTCGGTGTGCTGCACAAAGAGAGGGGACACAGGTAAAGGTAAGCCGGGGGGGCCCGAGTCCGGGTCCTCCCCGTCACAAGGAGGTATTCAGGGAATTCTATGAGAAACTGTACGACCAGAATGAGGAGGACATAGGAGCAGGGAGTAGGCACTATCTGACAGGGGTAACACATGAGAGATTGGATAGCGAGGAGAGAGACAAATTAGATCTACCTCTATCATTGCAGGAGCTTAAAATGGCAGTTACTAATTTACCAGGGGGCAAGGCCACAGGGCCAGACCAAATACCAGCTGAGTTTTATAAAACATTCTGGGATAGGCTTGGGAAGGATATGTTGGAGACTTTTAGACAGGCACAGCTACATAAACTAGCGCCACAGTCCTGGGGCGATGCAAATATTATTGTGATCTTGAAAAAAGACAAACCCTCATTAGATCCAGGGTCATACAGACCTATTACTCTCCTAAATGCGGATGCTAAAATATATGCCAAAGCATTAGCACAAAGACTGAATAGAGTTATTGGGGGGCTAGTTAGTAAGTCACAGCACGGCTTTATCCCCGGGAAGGGGGACTACTCAGCATGCAAGACAGCTTATTACTATAATGGATGCTGCTGAGGTAGCAGGAGACCCTGTCGCAGCCATATTCCGTGATGCTGAAAAGGCGTTTGACAGGGTCTCCTGGCAGTTTCTGTGGAGTGTCATGGAGTGGTTTGACATAGGCAAAGGATATATTAGCGCCATTCAGGTATTGTACGTGAAGCCAACGGCAAGGGTGAAAATAAATAGGACTTTCACTAAAATGGTGCGAATAAGACGTGGAACCAGGCAGGGCTGTCCGGCATCGCCCCTACTATTTGCCTTATATTTAGATCCGCTACTTAGGAGGCTAATTGGTAACAATAATATCTTGCCGGCTGTGCTACAGGATGCAGAATATAAAGTATTCGCCTACGCAGACGATGTGGCATTGATAACTACGGAACCAGGGAGGGCCTTAAGAGAAATAGAGCAGGAGGCAGCAGATTTTGGGGGCTTGTCAGGATATTCGATAAATAAGGGGAAAACCCAGATTATTGTGAATAAATATACATCCTATTCAGATCCCAGAGTGGTGAAGGAGGCAGTGTATCTGGGGGTAAGGGTGTCAGCAGACTTGGAGGAATTAGTAAAGATAAATATGGAACCATTATTAGTTAAGGTAAAAAACAACACAGAAAGAATACACAACCTACATCTGAAGTTAATGAGATGCATAAATGTAATTAAAATGGTTACTTTACCGAAATTTCTTTACTTGTTCAGGGCTATACCTCTTTTTTTTTAACAACTTTGGTTTACTAAGCTAGAAGTAATTCTTAATAGGCTAGTGTGGGCACAAGGGAAAACTAGAAGGGCTTACAGGCATATGACACTTACACGTGAAAAAGGGGGGTGGGGTGCACCGGATTTCAAACTGTATTATTGGGCCGCAGCTTTGCAATACTTCCAGGGATTAATAGGCGGAGGGTCTGGCTTTATAAATGTGTATAGAATTGCACTGGGGGAGGGCGCGGTTGATGGGCTTCTGAACACAATAGATTATAGACTTTTTAAGCATACTAGGTTTAAAACCCTAAAAGCTGCATATATGATTTGGAAAGGGGTAGGGAAAAAAATGGGAGTTGGCAGATTTAGCAGATACACTAGACTATCTTCTAATGTAACACTCCCGGGGGATATCTTTAGGGACGGAACCATGAGAATATGGAACGATAGGGGCATTAGGAAAATAGGAGACCTCTTGGATATAGAAGGGGGGATAATACAATTTGAAGAACTACAAAAAAGATTTGGAATAACCACTAACACTTTTTTTAAGTATCTACAGGTGAGGAGCTATCTGAGGGATAAAAAAGGAGGACTGTTAGGATTCAAACATTGCAGGTTATTGGACTACATAGAATAAAGTAAACAGTGTACGATACGTCAGCTGCATGTAGAACTTTATGTTTTCAAAATGGATGATAGAGAGAAATTTTCAAAAAAATGGGTAGAAAAAGTGGGTACCACCCCGGATGGATTTCAGAAGTCCCTAGACTTAGGAAGATCAGTGCTGTGCTCGGAGACGCTGCAGTCACAGCATTACAAAACACTATTTTGCCTCTACCACACGCCGGCAAGAATAGCGCAGTGGGGTGGGGTGGAAGGTATAACCTGCCCTAGATGCAATTCAACTGAAGCTGATATAGTAAACATGTTCGCACAATGTCCACAACTGTACACTTTGAAAAGGGCCATCGAAGACTTTTTGGAGAATTCTCTGGATATTAAGACTAAGTTAAGTGATGAATTGATATTGTTGGGAGTGAAGACTGAGGATGAAGACGGCCCCACAGAGTTTATGTTTATGGTGGCAGCTGTATTTCGAATTAGTATTGCACGGGCATGGTTAGATAAGACACCTCCAACATTCCAAACTTGGATAGCAAGATTATTAGCCTCATATAACTTGGAGAAAGCAATATATGATAGGAAGGGCAAAAAAACAGGGAGGGGAGATGTGGCAACCTATTACGTCATGGAAAACCGGGCAAAATAGGGTAGGGGTTGGGTAAACAGTTGTATGTGGAAAGGGGTGAAATAAAGGGCCAATCCTTTTGCTTTTTTTTCTTTTCATTTTTTCCTTTTTTTCTTATCTTTTCTACAGGGTTCTGTTGCAAGAATGTATTTGTATTTCTTCTGTATTATATTGGGATATGTAAATCAAGTATTCTGTGCTGTAAGGCTGACTGTAATAATTTGGGGGGTAAAATGTTGTGAAAAGATTATAATAAAAATATTTAAAAAAAAAAAATTCATAAAGCAAGCAGCAACTCTTCCATTCTAGGACAGACACAGCAAAGCCCTCCGATAGTCTAACACCAAACAGCAGCACCCAACCACAAACGACAAAACCACATACCTCTAAAACCCAAAGAACACACAGCAACACCCACATCTTGGACTGACATACCATGTACCTCTTCACCATACAGCAGACAGCAACACCCAACTCTTCCTTCTGGCACAACCCTGCACCATTGTACACAATCTCTACCCTATCATTGTACCACCCGGGGTAGCATCACAATTAAGACACAACACTAGTGTCCTTGTGGCCTGGTTGGAGCGCATATCTGGTCTTCCTGCATCCCTGCAGATGCACCATAGTTGTCGCACACTCAACACAAGGTCTGCTTTGGCTCATGAGTCGTCCATCTTGTGAACTTTTCGAGACAAGGTAAGAAATGCTTCCACACCTCCCTCACTTCCCGTGCTTTGCAAAGCTACGCTATGGAAATGCCAGGCTTGGCGAAAGATGTGTCTGCCATGGGTCAGTTCCTATGAACCTTTGCCACCTTGAAAGGCCTGTGGAAACCACCAGAAACTGATGCTGCCACCAGAAAGACTCCACCTGCTCACTGCCACCCCATCCACTCCTGGCCGCTCCAGTGGGCCAGATTGGGTGACCAACCGTCCGTAAATTTCATGGACTGTCCGTAAATTGGACCTCACATCCGCTGTCCGTGAGGATCCCTTTTATGGGCGCATTTTGTCCGTAATTTTGGGCCTGGCAGGGAGCAGACCTGTTTCATTGGGAGAGGCCTCAGCTCCCTGCTGTGGCGCCCCACACTCCTCCTCCTAGCATAACAGCAGCCCCACCCCGCCCATTGTCATTCTAAATGCGTGGGCCACTAGGTAATAAAGGGAGCTTCATCCAAACGTACTTTTCCAAGAGAATGGGACAATATCAGCTTTGTAATAAGGTGCGCAAGAGGCACAAGTTGAACACCCACTATTTGAAATTAATATATCACGTTTCTATTCCACGAAGTAAAGCATACAGATCTGTTGTTTATTTTGTGTTTTTTATATAATGACATTTTATCTTCACTATACTTCAAAGCGCTGGAAGGGCATTTTAATACCTGTTTCAGTATCCCCATTGTAAAACTCATGATCCTGAGTACTACCATGCAAATGCATAAAATCACCAAATGCGATGCAGTGCGCGCAACGAAATTCGTTTTATTTATTTATATGTTCACTTACCTGTTAAAGTCCGTAATCCATACATTACTACCCCCCACCCTGCCCCTCCCACTCCCCACGTCACCGCCCTGTAGTTACACCTACTACCGGCTGTGGCTGACAAGAAGTATGAAAAGCTGGGACAAAAAGCCACGCAGATAACATACTATTTGTTTATGTTTGATGGTTTCATATAGCGTGCGTTTGACCCAAGGACATTGGAGTGCTTAACATGTGCACCACATTGCACAAGCTCATGTTTTTTCTTAATCATGGAGATTCCGTGCCTGAACCCCAATACAATTACGTAGCAAAATACTGATGAATTCTTGAATGTCGGTGTCCATTCAGCAATTCATCAGTAACCAAATAAATAGATTATTAGCAAGTGAATTACCACAAAAAGACCTGCACAGTTGCTTAAAGTTGCGCGCATACTGAAAAACCGTGAAGTGCACGATTTTTTCAACCTAATATAAACTTATTTTGACTTGTACTTTAGTGGTTGTTTTATTTACTTGCTCATTTAATATCACACAGCCTCCTTTGATAGGTCTGTAAACTTACCTTTTGTCCCAAAGTTTTGTCCTGCATTTTGACCTTCTGTCCTGAATTTTTGTCCCGAATTTTGAGCCTTTGGCCTGAATTTTTACACTCACCGCCCTGAATTTGCACCCATGCCAGTTGGTCACCCTAGGGCCAGAGGCAAGCTGCATCTCAAAGAGGCAGATGACACATTTTTAGGCGGGTGCAATTTTACAGCATTGTTTGCACTGGCCGACCAGTGTAAAGCGTACTTTTTGGGACTGCTCGGTCCGCCGTAATGCACAGTGGAAATGTAATTTTTGCATGTGCCTGACTTTGCGGGTAGAAACGTCGGTGAAAGTGTGCACTAGGGTGCAAAGTGTGTGTCACCAGGGCCAGAAGCTCTGCCCTGTTCTTGGGTCCCACTCCTGAGACACCGCCCGCAGCTCTGGTGGCACCTCGCCCTGAGCAGATGGCACAGAAGTACAGTAAATATGAGCACTGCACTCCAGCCCTGGCAGCCACTTACGTCTGTTTTCCATGACTTTACTTTTTCTGTGTTTCTTCTTCCAGCTGGCCCTGCTCTGCCTATTAATAACAGACTGGTGAGTGTCTCAGTGGCAGCTGCGGCCCACCCTGGCTCCTGCACCCTGGCTTCCAGTCTTAAGGGAGGGGGGAGCAAGCTGCTGTCATTACTCTCACCCCCCTGCCATAGCCCACCTCTGGACGCCAGGCATGCTAGCTCAGAGCCCCTTGAAGAGATTTGCACTTTTCCTGCATTTTTTCCAACATTTTATGATTTTTCCACCTTCTCATCGACCCTCCCTGACTCTAGCGCCAAGAGCTGTCAACTATGAGCTGGGTGGTGTCTTGGTAGAGCAGTTTGCCAGCTGTTCTTTCATGTCCCCCCTGCCCTCTTATGCACACAGCAGCACAGAGTGCAGAGTGGTAAGGGGCAGGGTTGTGAATGGAAGGGTGGAAGGCGGGTGGGCGAAGTGACGCGCCAGTCGTACAAGGACTGCGCATTGATGTGCATTTAACAAAGTTGTTGACAAGTGAAGGATTAGCCTGAAAATCCCAGGTATGACCTAGCATAAACTCTATAGGGCCGATTCACAGAACTAACTTAAGACAAAATCCTAAACTTACTACTTTTGGTATTCACAGAAGTTAGGATTTTGTCTTAAGTTTGTCTTAAGACAGACTTAAGACAGAGTTAAGATACAATCCTAACTTAAGTCTGTCTTAAGTTTGTTTTAAGACAAACTTATGACAAAATCCTAACTTCTGTGAATACCAAAAGTAGTAAGCTTAGGATTTTGTCTTAAGTTAGTTCTGTGAATCAGGACCTATAAGCCAAAGAAAAATTTGAAAGTTTGCACCGGCAGGCTCCAGATCTTACACCCAGGGGTGCAGATTTTTGACTTTTTGGAATTCAGATTTTTGACTTTGTGGCATTCACAAAGGCTCCCAGGAGTAAAGCTAGAAACCTGCGACAGTCGCCAGTTTCCCAGAATACACTGGACTTTTGTGATTTCCCATTTACTGAGATGTGGACATATTTTCACTAGAACTGGGCGTGAAATTCCGCTCTGCCCGCTGAGTTTGCGTAGTTTTGCCCACTCCACGCTCAGCGCAGAGTTCCAAAAAACCCTGCATAGCAGCACAGAGCGGAGTTTTTCCTCAAGCGCAGCTCGCCAGCCTTAAGTTGGCGAGCATGAAAATTGCATGGTAGACCACCTCCTGGTGCGATTTCTCAACCCGGGTGGTCACAGCAAGTCACTACCGCTTGTAGTGAGAAACATGCGCAGTTTTCTCAAGATTTACCCAGACAGTGAGGAAAAGGAGGAGGGCAGCCCGGGGATGCCGCAGTACAGGTAAGTGGTTTTAATTGATTTTTAAGTAATGTGGAATTACTTGTTAATGTAGGGGGTGTGGAGGCGGGGGCTGGCCAACTCCACTCCACTGCGGAGGAGGCAAATCTCCGCACACTCCACAGGCAGAGCAGAGGTATCCTTCCGGGCTTACACAAAGCACGCAAAGAAACAGTTTTAAGTAGCACAATGCACACTGGGCTCCAGGGGGAACCAAACCATATACTAAAATAGTGGTATAAGAACCACGACTGGAGTCGAGACAGTCTCTAGAACAACTAAAATCGCGGGGACCCCAAGAAACCACCCAAGGTGAGTAAACAGGGATCCCATGGAGGACGGGTGCAGTGTGTTAATACGGCCGTGGGCTCCATACAGTTCTATGGGGAAGTCGCAGTTACATTTGTAAAGTTTACGGACCCTTCTTGGTGGACTTCGAGGAAACCCTTTGGAACTTAGGAAGTTGGAGTGCCACCCCACCTGTGGATACGGGAAGGAAGAAAGTGTCTATTGGAATCCAAGGATGGGAACCTGAAAGCAGAGGGGACAGAGTCTGGGCCACTTGAGGGTGACCAGGGGCTCAGTGGACGAATGCCCCCTGATGTCGGGTGCTTCAGGTGTGAAGAAGGGATGCTTGGCGCTGCAGCCATGAGGACCGGGAGATGTCAATGACAACCTGGAGCCAGATGCAAGCTGTTCCACGAAGGATGTCGAGTGCTGAAGGGTCGGTTTCCAGCTGGAGCACCAACAAGCCTTGGCAACAGCAACCCATGCAGGGAGGACAAGCAGGTTACGGTGTGGATCAGCAAGGTCTAGGGGACTCACCAAGCAATGGGGAGTCAGGGCACATTTGGAGCAATCAGGAAAGCCCAACAGAATACAAGATGACCCCCAGGAGGACCCACAGGCCGAATAACCAGGGCTCGCAAAGGGACCTCGAGCAAAATCATAAAGTGCCAGTCCACGGAGCACTCGGTGGAGGAGGCTGGAGTTCCTTAATGGAAATACTGCTGAGGGTCAGGACTACACGGAGTCCAATACATAAGCTCGGGAATTGCAAACAAGCATATGCACTTGCAAAAGTATGCCGTGCACAGGTATTCAGGTTATGCTGTCCCCACAAGGGATACAGGCCTCAAACTCAGTGAGAGGGCAGCTCAACCTCAAAGAACTGTGGAACCCACCTCCTGTGTTACTGGAGCCTTCAGAGTCTGCAGGACCTCAGGATCAGCAGACTGGTCAGTTGCATTATGGTGCCTGCGAATGCAGGGGAGTGACCCCTTCACCCCCAGGGAGATTCTTCAGATGTCCTTAATACTCCACAGGTCCTGCACAGAGCCTGTTTGGTGCAAGGGCACAGACGATGCTTTGGACGGAGAGGGAGACGTAGTCGGGCACAGTCGAAGTCCAGGGAAGTCCAGAGTATCCAGACGGTCGAAGGTCAGAGGTTTCTTGTTTCAGAATCTTGTCCAAGTCAAATCTAAAGTCCTACAGCCAGGTAAGCCCTTACGTACCCACGGGAGAGGGTAGGACAGATTCAGGGGACCCTCCTTGGGGAGGGTCAGGACAGAGCGGAGGTTACTCCCATGTCCTTTGTCCAGTTTCACGCCAGAGCAGGAGCCAACAGCTCCCAGAACTGGTTTGAGTTGGACGATGCACAGGGACACCCAGATGCAGACTTTCAGGCACTTTGGAAGTGCACCCACCCAGCCCCAATACATTAAATTCTGTCTGGGAAGTGGTCACACCTCCCTGTGACAGGATGCCTACTGTGCTGCCTTCCTCTGCTCGAGCTTGGCTCAGCAGCAGGAGGGCAGAAATGAGTCTCTGGCCGGCAGCAAGCATTTTGTGTTGCCCGGGTCGAGAAGGCTGGCACCGGATAGACCAGTAACCCCACGAAGCTTGTTTCAGAAGGGTGGAATCATACCCCCATACCGGTTACCGGTGTGGAGGTATGATTCTAAGGTGTTTGATACCAAACACAACATGTTTTATTGTAGCCATTTTCGAGATAGCATTTACCGCAAGGTTATAATGCACCTCTGCCTATATGTCTGGCTGAGTCACAGACAACCCAGTGGAATGGTCTCCGAAGGCTGCAGAGGGGCTCTGCTCATGCACGGGCACCCCCTCATGTAAAACCCAATGCCCTACCTTCAGGATTGTAAAGGCCTGCTATAGGGGTGACTTATAAATTTTAAGTGTAGTGACCTATAGATATAGTGAACCTATATCTAAAGTAAGTGGTGCAAGCACCAGCTTACACAGGCCATAATTGCAGGCATGTAGTTCCATTTTGCATGGTCTCCTATAGGTGGCATAATACATGCTTCAGCTCATGGGATGCCTTTGGGGTACCTATGCCCTAGGTACATGCGTACCATATACTAGGGACGTAAGGGTACCCCAGTATCCAATCTGGAGTGTACCAAAGTTCATGTCATTACATTGTAGGGAGAAAGCAGGTAGACTGGGGTCCTGATTAGCAGGATCTAGTCAAAAAAAGTAAAACACTAGGCAAAAAGTGTGGGTATCCAGGCAGTCAGATCCTATCTTCCTACACTGACCATGCTTCAGAGCAACATCTAGCCTCTTGTGAATTAAATCAGAGGGGCCACAGCCTCACTTTAATAAAGGAACATAATGGACAGACCAGGCAGGAGAGGGTCCACCCTGAGGGAATTGGGAATTCTTGCCCAGAGTTTCCCAAAGTATGTGTCTTTGGCCTTCTCTGGATCCTTCCCTTCCTGTTTGTGACTGAGATCCCAATGAGGAGAGAGACGCTGTAGCACTGAAGGCAGACATCTTTGGTCTTCTCTAGGTCCTCCCATTCCTGTATGTGATTGAGATCCCGGTGAAGAGAGAGACGCTGCAGCAATGATGGCAGACATCTTTGGCATTCTCTGGATCCTTCCATTCCTGTTTGTGACTGAGGCACGGGGGAGGAGAGGGGCACTGTAGCACTGAAGGAAGACGTCATTGGCCTTCTTTGGATCCTTCCATTCCTGTATGTGACTGAGATCCTGGTGAGGAGAGGGACGTTGCATTACCAAGGGCAGAAATCTTTGGCATTCTCTGGATCCTTCCATTCCTGTATGTGATTGAGATATCGGTGAAGAGATAGAGACGCTGTAGCACTGAAGGCAGACATCTTTGGCATTCTCTGGATCCTTCCATTCCTGTATGTGATTGAGATCTCGGTGAAGAGAGAGGCGCTGCAGCACTGAAGGCAGACGTATTTGGCCTTCACTGGATCCTTCCATTCCTGTATGTGACTGAGATCCCGGTGAGGAAAGAGACGCTGCAGCACAGATGGCAGACGTCTTTGGCCTTCTCTGGATCCTTCCATTCCTGTTTGTGACTGAGGCACGGGGGAGGAGAGGGGCACTGTAGCACTGAAGGAAGACGTCATTGGCCTTCTTTGGATCCTTCCATTCCTGTATGTGACTGAGATCTCGGTGAGGAGAAATACGCTGCTGCACCGAAGGCAGACGTCTTTGGCCTTCTCTGGATCCTTCTATTCCTGTATGTGACTGTGATCCCAGTGAGGAGAGAGACGCTGCGGCACTGAAGGTAGACATCTTTAACCTTCTCTAGATCCTTCCATTCCTGTATGAGGCTGAGATCCCGGTGAGGAGAGAGACGCTGCGGCACTGAAGGCAGACATCTTTGACCTTCTCTGGATCCTTCCATTCCTGTATGTGCCTGAGATCCCGGTGAAGAGAGAGACGCTGCAGCACCAAAGGCAGACATCTTTGACCTTCTTTGGGTCCTTCCATTCCTGTATGTGACTGAGATCCCGGTGAAGAGAGAGACGCTGCAGCACCGAAGGCAGACATGTTTCATCTTATCTGGATCCTTCCATTCCTGTATGAGACTGAGATCTTGGATAGAGAGAGACACTGCAGCATTGAAGGCAGACATCTTTCACCTTCTCTGGATCCTTCCATTCCTGTATGTGCCTGAGATCCCAGTGAAGAGAGAGACTCTGCAGCACTGAAGGCAGACATCTTTGGCCTTCTCTGGGTCCTTCCATTCCTGTATGTGACTGAGATCCCGGTGAGGAGACGGACGCGGCAGTACGGAAGGCAGACATCTTTGACCTTCTCTGGATCCTTCCATTCCTGTATGTGACTGAGACCCCTGTGAGGAGAGAGACGCGGCATCATGGAAGTCAGACATCTTTGGCCTTCTCTGGATCCTTCCATTCCTGTATGTGACTGAGATCCCAGTGAAGAGAGAGACGCTGCAGCACTGAAGGCAGACATATTTGGCCTTCTCTGGATCCTTCCATTCCTGTATGTGACTGAGATCCCGGGGAAGAGAGAGACGCTTCAGCACCGAAGGCAGACATCTTTGGCCTTCTCTGGTTCCTCTCATTCCTGTATGTGACTGAGATCCCGGTGAGGAGACGGACACAGCAGTACGGAAGGCAGACATCCTTGGCCTTCTCTGGGTCCTTCCATTCCTGTATGGGACTGAGATCCCAGTGAAGAGAGAGATGGTGCAGCACCGAAGGCAGAAATTTTTGGTCTTCTCTGGGTCCTTCCATTCCTGTATGTGACTGAGATCTCGGTGAGGAGAAATACGCTGCTGCACCGAAGGCAGACGTCTTTGGCCTTCTCTGGATCCTTCTATTCCTGTATGTAGCTGAGATCCCAGTGAGGAGAGAGACGCTGCGGCACTGAAGGTAGACATCTTTAACCTTCTCCAGATCCTTCCATTCCTGTATGAGGCTGAGATCCCGGTGAGGAGAGAGACTCTGCAGCACTGAAGGCGGACATCTTTCACCTTCTCCGGATCCTTCCATTCCTGTATGTGACTGAGATCCCGGTGAAGAGAGAGACGCTGCAGCACCAAAGGCAGGCATCTTTGGCCTTCTCTGGGTCCTTCCATTTCTGTATGTGCCTGAGATCTCGGTGAAGAGAGAGACGCTGCAGCACCGAAGGCAGACATCTTTGGCCTTCTCTGGGTCCTTCCATTCCTGTATGTGCCTGAGATCTCGGTGAAGAGAGAGACGCTGCAGCACCGAAGGCAGACATCTTTGGCCTTCTCTGGGTCCTTCCATTCCTGTATGTGCCTGAGATCCCGGTGAAGAGAGAGACCCTGCAGCACCGAAGGCAGACATCTTTGGCCTTCTCTGGGTCCTTCCATTCCTGTATGTGCCTGAGATCCCGGTGAAGAGAGAGACGCTGCAGCACCGAAGGCAGACATCTTTGACCTTCTCTGGATCCTTCCATTCCTGTATGTGACTGAGATCCCGGTGAAAAGAGAGACGCTGCGGCATCGAAGGCAGATATCTTTGGATTTCTCTGGAACCTTCCATTCCTGTATGTGATTGAGATCTCGGTGAGGAGAGAGACGCTGCGGCACCGAAGGCAGACATCTTTCACCTTATCTGGATCCTTCGATTCCTGTATGAGGCTGAGATCCCGGTGAAAAGAGAGACGCTGCGGCATCGAAGGCAGATATCTTTGGATTTCTCTGGAACCTTCCATTCCTGTATGTGATTGAGATCTCGGTGAGGAGAGAGACGCTGCGGCACCGAAGGCAGACATCTTTCACCTTATCTGGATCCTTCGATTCCTGTATGTGCCTGAGATCCTGGTGAGGAGAGAGACACTGCATTAACGGCCCTAGTGGCACAGGTGGGGGTTGAGCACAGATCAGCTCCACGGGAGAGGTGCTGATTGGGAATCCCATTTGAGGTCTACCAGCCTACAAGTGTGGGGGATTGCACGGCTGCAAATATTTGGACAAAAATAAAACATTACGTTGTAAGTCAGTGGTTCTTAGCCTGTGGTCTGAGGACCCCCTAGGGTTCGCAAGACTTACGCAGGGGTCTGCGAATGGTTTACAGAATTAAATAATAATACAATGAATGCATTAAAATGAGCTAGTATTATCTCACACGGTGGGTGGGACTGGCCGATGACGGTTCATGTCACAAAAGAGTGGGCGTGGCCTTTCCAACCAATACCGTTATGCTTGGTTGTGGACAATTTCCTATATTAATGGTCGTTTCCCATTTTCCCCTGGGAATACTACGAGATAAGACCCCTGCCGTAAAAGGTGTGTGATATAATAAAAGTGTATAGAAATAAAGTAGCAAATTTGAAAACTTTTTCTATTTTTCATTGTGAATTAAACAAAATATTTTAATATTCAGGGATTTGTTTGGTGCACACTTGTTTTTAAATGTTTGTGTATTTTTGTCCCTGGCTTCCAATAATGACTCATTGGGGGTTCCCAGCAATCGAAAGGTTAAGAACCCCTGGTGTAAGCCTTCTGAAGATAACACTGATTGGAAATGACACCAATGGGGCATGGATGTGTTGACTGTGTCACACGTTTATTTTATGTATATTATCTCTTTTTTAGCTGCTAAGATTGTAGTAATGGTCTTTCACGACAGTAGGATTCAAGTAAGATTTATTGATAGAAAAACAGCTTAACAACCACAGGTAGGAAGAATACGACTGGTCTCTTCTAACTCCTCTGCTTCTTTGCCTTCCCTCACATTCAAGTACAAACATTCTTTATGACATAATATAATTCTAAAACATACCTAGTAGTGGAATACCACAAAGATGTTCCTTTTTATGATGGTAATTCTTGATCACGTGATCTATAAAAGAACATCATATCAATTAATACATTGTAATAGGTTATAAAACACCTTTATTTGTGTTTTCTAACTCTGCTGTTCAGGGTGGGCTCTGCAGTGCCCCCTGCAGGTGTAAGAGTTGCTCTGACCGCTTAGCCTGACTTTTAACTTTTCTGTTTCAAATGCACATGTTTCAAGTGCCAGAAGACACCTGCCCCTTTCCCTCTTCTCTGAAAAGGATATCATTTCCTTTAGGGGTTCAGAAAGTCTATAGGGTGTGACCCCAAAAATCTCAGTGCATCTGTCTGACTGATTCCTCAATTGTGCGTTAATTGTGCCCGACCAACGAGTGAGAGAGCCGAGAACAACTGTTGTAAGGTTTGTAATATCCTGTTTCCATCACGCGTTCTGTTTGAATCTCACACCTTTCTAGATTCTCGTTTGAAATTCCATGATTTTACTATGTTTTACACCACATTTCATTTCACCTCGTTCCAAGGTGTCCTCTCTTTCATTTCAAACTTCTGTACTCCTCAATCGACAGCCACAGTTTGTCCTTGACACGTTTTCTGCTTTTTTTAATTGCTCCTACGTGTATCCTGTATTTTACTGAGAATCATAAAACTTTTACTGGGATTTGCTTTGGCTCCTGAACCCCTGTAGTCCTGCCAGCCTTGTGTGTGATGGCTGTTTCCAAGCTTTTCCTTCATTCCCTCATCCAATATTTCTCTAATTATTTTTCCATAGACGTGTGTATTCCCCTGTGTGCTGCGTTTCCTGCTCCCTCCTCTCCATAACATTTCTTTCAAGACATGCCATTCCTTCTCCCTTTCCTGTTTTTGGTCTCTTTACACTTTCTGAGTGGCTTTAATCCATCCCACCAGCCAGGGTTCTCTACTTAAGACCTTCCACGTGGTATTCACAAAATGAGGCTCACATTTATATATTTTCAGGCAGCGCCACAAAGCCACCTTGCTGCGCTGCGTGGAAAGGAAAGGACAGGATTGCGCTGTATTTAACATTATACAGCGCATTCGCGTCCTTTGCTATCACTGCCACATATTTGGCTGCCGAGCGCCAACACAAGGGTGCCTGCGTGGGGGGCAGGATTGTGTTGTGCAGGGAAGGGGCTCCTTCCTGTAGAAAAACAATACTCAGAGGCATTTTCATCTTTCTAAGTGTGCAGTAGAAGGCAGCACACTAAGGGCCAGATGTAGGTAATCTCGATTTACCTACTGTTAAATACCGAATCATACCGATTCGGTATTTAAGAGTAGGTAAATGGGATGTAGGTAATTTCACTTTTGAAATTACCGAATCGAAATGATTCGGTAATTACCGAATCGGTATTTACCGATTCGGTAATTGCCATTGATTCCTATGGGCCTTGAGGCCATTACAGAATCGGTAAATACAGATTCGGTAAAATTACCGAATTTGCAAGGGGGACAGGGTGTCACTTTGACACCCTGTTGCACCCCTCAATTGTGCATGGGTGCACATGTTGCTGACATACATACCCTTAGCGAGAGTATGTCTGCAACATGGCACATTTTTTAAAGCAAAAAAAATGCTTTTTGAAGGGTTTTCATTATTTACCACCAACTTCTAGTTGGTGGTAAATAACGAATTCTTAAACCCTTGTAGCACTGATTACAGTGCTACCTACATGTTAAATTACAGAATCGGTAATTTTACCGATTCTGTATTTTACCGAATCGGAAAAATTACAGATTCGGTAAAATTACCGATTCTGTAATTTAACATGCCCCTACATCTCAATATCCAAATACTTGTCGGAAACTGCCGAAAATCTGTATTTTCCGCCGTTTCCGACCGGTATTTGCCTACCTACATCGGGCCCTTAGAAAGGAAAAACTAGGAGAAATAAAGACATTTCTCCTCATTACACCTCCCATAGCACTCAAACGCACTTAGTGGTCTACCACTAATGGTAAACCTGGGAATATTCCAAAATCCATGGGGGGAAGACCCACGCTCTACCCATGGAACGCCTCCCTGGGGCAGATTTGTTCTGACTTGAGTTACTCCAGAATGATAGAGTAAGGCAGGTACCTGATAAATCTCACTTAGGTTTTGCGTCGCCCTTGTTCCCCTTTCAAAAGATTGATAAATCATAACTTCTTTCTTAATAAACTTCATGAACCTCTTATCCTTGAGAAAGTCTGATTTACTAAAAGATTGCGTGAAAGGATGCAGCAATGCATTAAGCAAAAGGTCTCACTATTGCGCAGTGCCACACGATGATGTCATCAGTTTCGCTCACGCAATGACGCTTTAACATGATGCCAAGAGTTGAGCTATGGCGCAAAGGCAGGTCAGTGCCCTCTTATATGTCATTCGCATTCTAGGTACACTCTCCATGTGATAACAAACGTCCAACAGTAAGCATCATGAAATCTGTAATTTTGCAGAAATTGCAAGTTACGGGCAGGAATATTGTGCGAAAGTCATTGTTTGCTATTGGTGTCATTTGGCGCTTGGATTTCAAACATAGCCAGATGGGGCTGCTTCCGTAAATCTGGCTTATTTTATGCTGTTACACCATCTTTAAATTTGCAATAAGGGGATCGGTGCCTAGTCTCATAAAGCCATTTGGCACGGGGGTCTCATCAACTTCTCAGCGCTAAATATATTTTGCGTGGGAAAGGTGAGCAGCGTTGCCGTTTGCACCACTTTGCATGTACAGCGCTTAGCAGCATCATGCAAGCGCCCATGCAAACGCTTAGTAAATCTGGGCTCAGCTTTGTCCTTGCTGCCTCTAGAAGGCCCATGCCATTGGGCACCGTCTACCAATGGCTGGTCCTCCAGCAATAACAAGAGTGGGGCTCCTAAATGGAGGAGACACCAAAGAATGTATTGGGTCTTGACAATGGCTCAGTCATGCCAGGATCCAGGTCCAAGCACAGATTGCTGAAGCCACCCCAGCTGAAGAGGTAGACCGGGTCTACAGAGGTGGAAGGCACATCAGCCGCCCCGTCTCCCTCACTCCAGCGAATTGTCCCTGTGCCTTGTCCCCAGAGTCAAACGGACATGCATAGGAGGTCGCTCCTTTGCATACCATGGTCCTAAGTTGTGGAATGCTCTACCGGAACCCTTGAGAAGTTGTACCTCAAAGTCCACCTTTCGTAGACAGCGGACAACTTGGGTGTTCTGAGTCAATGGTGTGTGGATAGACCCGACCTGTCGCTAAGTGCCGGGAAACCCCGGTACTAGGAAGTGTGGTGGCAGCACTACCGAAGGTCCGCTGAGCGCTGGGGACAGACTGCGAGCCACTGGCATTTCCTGGGGCTCTTCTGTCTCCGCTTTCATTTTATTCCTGGTCTTACCTACTCCTGACTACTTCATAGCGCTTGGCAGCGCGATCTTTTTTAAACCTTTTTAAATCTTTTTTAACTCACTTTTTACCTGATCAATTCTGGCCAGACAGCGGGTGACTTACTACTCGTTTCCACATCCCGAGGTGTGCCTCCCTGCCCCGGTCCATCACGGCTGACGTGCCGATTGTTGTGGAGGGCAGGCGCCATCTTGGGTGAGGGCCTGGTCCCTGGCGGCGACGCGCGCTGCGCTCTAGCTGGGGGTGGGGTTTGTGCTTAAATTGACCAGACATCTGGGGCGCTCTGCGGTACTAGGAGGTGTGGTGGCAGCACTACCGAAGGTCCGCTGAGCGCTGGGGACAGACTGCGAGCCACTGGCATTTCCTGGGGCTCTTCTGTCTCCGCTTTCATTTTATTCGTGGTCTTACCTACTCCTGACTACTTCATAGCGCTTGGCAGCGCGATCTTTTTTAAACCTTTTTAAATCTTTTTTAACTCACTTTTTACCTGATCAATTCTGGCCAGACAGCGGGTGACTTACCACTCGTTTCCACATCCCGAGGTGTGCCTCCCTGCCCCGGTCCATCACGGCTGACGTGCCGATTGTTGTGGAGGGCAGGCGCCATCTTGGGTGAGGGCCTGGTCCCTGGCGGCGACGCGCGCTGCACTCTAGCTGGGGGTGGGGTTTGTGCTTAAATTGACCAGACATCTGGGGCGCTCTGCGGTACTAGGAGGTGTGGTGGCAGCACTACCGAAGGTCCGCTGAGCGCTGGGGACAGACTGCGAGCCACTGGCATTTCCTGGGGCTCTTCTGTCTCCGCTTTCATTTTATTCCTGGTCTTACCTACTCCTGACTACTTCATAGCGCTTGGCAGCGCGATCTTTTTTAAACCTTTTTAAATCTTTTTTAACTCACTTTTTACCTGATCAATTCTGGCCAGACAGCGGGTGACTTACTACTCGTTTCCACATCCCGAGGTGTGCCTCCCTGCCCCGGTCCATCACGGCTGATGTGCCGATTGTTGTGGAGGGCAGGCGCCATCTTGGGTGAGGGCCTGGTCCCTGGCGGCGACGCGCGCTGCGCTCTAGCTGGGGGTGGGGTTTGTGCTTAAATTGACCAGACATCTGGAGCGCTCTGCGGTACTAGGAGGTGTGGTGGCAGCACTACCGAAGGTCCGCTGAGCGCTGGGGACAGACTGCGAGCCACTGGCATTTCCTGGGGCTCTTCTGTCTCCGCTTTCATTTTATTCCTGGTCTTACCTACTCCTGACTACTTCATAGCGCTTGGCAGCGCGATCTTTTTTAAACCTTTTTAAATCTTTTTTAACTCACTTTTTACCTGATCAATTCTGGCCAGACAGCGGGTGACTTACTACTCGTTTCCACATCCCGAGGTGTGCCTCCCTGCCCCGGTCCATCACGGCTGACGTGCCGATTGTTGTGGAGGGCAGGCGCCATCTTGGGTGAGGGCCTGGTCCCTGGCGGCGACGCGCGCTGCGCTCTAGCTGGGGGTGGGGTTTGTGCTTAAATTGCAATGGCTCCCCGGAAGCGCAGCGGACGAGCGCAGCGGGCGCGACAAAGGCGCGCCGGAGTTGCGCCTGAGTTAAGCCCGTCTGCGCCCGTCCGCGGCCGACCGGGGCTAGGGGCACTGGACGCTGCCCGTCCTCGCATATACTCGCCCTCCCAGCTCTGCTCGACTGCCATACAATCGCCCGCTTGAAGCAGCTAGACCTGTTTACCTCTCCCCCCTGGCTACCCCCTGCGATGGTAACCTCCTTAGCCCTATCCCCTATTACAACCCTCCCTGCTCCCATATCGCTTCCCGTCCCCATCCTCCCGGCATCTAGCACTTCTGCCACACTCTTAAACACTCGTTCTGCGGTCACCCACCAGTACGAACTCTTCGATTATATTGATTCCCATGCACCAGACCTTTTATTTTTGACAGAAACTTGGTTCAAGGACGACTCCCTTCCCAATGTGTTAGCCGCACTACCACCTACTTATTCGGCCATCCGAGCGGATCGCCCTGATGGCAGGCGGGGCGGTGGAGTGGCCCTAATAGCCCGTACTACCTTTAATTTTCAGCTCCTCCCCTCCCCTCCCATTCCAGATGTGGATTACCTTCTAGCTCGATCGACTTCACATCAGGTCCCTCTCACTTTTGTTTTAATCTATCGCCCCCCTCAGCCTACTCCCTCCTTTCTTTCTGATATTCAGTCCCTTTTAGCTACACTGGTGATTAACAATTCATCAGTACTAGTCCTGGGGGACCTCAATTTTTGGCCCAATGATCCTGCTGAGAGCCCTCAGTCTAGGGAGTTCACTAACCTCATGTCCAGTCTTAATTTTTCACCGCTTGTCCATAGCCCGACCCACACTCACGGCCATACGCTTGACCAAATCTGGGTACTAAACATCCCGTCAACACCCCCCACAATAGTCCCCTGCTCTTGGTCAGATCATTCCATCATCACCTTCTCCCTCGCCTTAGCCCCGATGATTAAACCTCAACTCCCCAAAAACACCTGGGTCAGGAAATGGGGCAAAACCGACATGTCTTCCCTTTGCTCGACCTTGGCGGACACCAGCCCAGAGTTATCGGGCCTTACAGCCACCTCGCAGCTGGCCGCCATTGACAACTGGCTGACCGTGGCAGGCGATGAATTTGCCCCCTTAAAGCGTCTTACGGTCAAGCGAGCCCATGCCGCCAACCGCTGGTTCACCCGGGAATTAAAAAAATTGAAGTTGGCCGCACGGAGGGCTGAGCGAGTTTGGAGAAGAACTTACAGCCCTGAGCAGAAGACAGCTTACCTGTCCGTGTTACAAGTCTATAAAAAGGGCATTCTCGAAGCCAAAACTGAGTTCTACACGAACAGGGTAATGGCAGCAGAGTCTCACTCCAAGGAAATATTTGCTACTGTTCACGAACTGGCTTCATCTGGCAGAGCCACGCCTACCATCCCCCCTTCCCAGTCCCTCTGCAACTCACTCAACGAGTTTTTTATTGACAAAGTCGCTAAAATTAAACTTAACATTCCTCCCCCCCCCCACATTTGTCAACCCCTCCCCTCCCCTCACGGTTCCCAAACTGACTACCTTCCCTTTGTTAACTACTGACTCTCTTCCTCCGTTGTTGGTTCGAGTCAAGTCAGGCTCCCCCTTGGACTGTGCCCCGGCTCACATCCTTAGGGAAATCTACTTAGCTTGTCCTATCCCGCCCCTGACTCTTCTCAACGACTCACTTACACAGGGCTCTGTCCCTAGTTTACATAAATCAGCGGTTGTTGTCCCAATTATAAAAAAAACGGGCGCTGACCCATCTTCCCCTTCCAACTATCGCCCCATTTCCCTTCTGCCCTACCTAGCAAAAGTCCTTGAGACTCACGTCACGACCACTCTGAGTGCCCATGTAGAGGCTAATGACTGCCTCTCCTCCCGCCAAGCCGGGTTCAGGCCCCTGCACTCTACGGAGAAAGTGGTGATCTCGGTGATGGACAGGCTACGGGAGGGTATTGATACCAAGATACCTCAAGCCCTGATACTTTTAGACCTATCCGCCGCTTTTGACACGGTGGACCACTCCATCCTCCTCAGCCGTGTCAGGGCGGCGGGCATTGAGGGCTTGGCCTTCTCGTGGCTTGAGTCATTCCTAGCCGGGAGAACCCAGGCGGTCCATCTAACCGGTTTTGCTGCGGCCTCCCGTAAGGTTGAGTGTGGGGTCCCTCAGGGCTCGTCACTTTCCCCCCTTTTATTTAATTTATACATCTACCCCCTCATCTTTATGTTACAGCAGCTGGAGGTCACGGTGTTCAATTACGCCGATGACCTCCAGCTAATTTTTAATCTTTCCCACTCTCCCTCATCTGCCCAGAACGTCCAGTCAGTGATGAGATTCATCCAGGACTGGATGAACTGCAACCACCTCAAACTCAATCCAGACAAAACTGAGTTGGTCTTGACTGGAGGTGGTTGCAGTCCGTGGTCCCCCTCATTTTGGCCCCCCTCACTTGGTGTCCCTCCATCTCCTGTACCTAAAGTTAAAACTCTTGGGATTTTTCTGGACTCACAACTTTCTATCCACTCCCACATCAGTTCAGTTGTCTCCTCTTGTTTCTTTTCTTTAAGAATAATTAGGAAAGTCTCCCGCTTCTTCTCTCTCCCTGCTTTAAAAATCATTGTGCTGGCCTTGGTACTGTCCCGTATCGACTACGGCAACGTAATTTACAACGGGGCCCCCGCTTACGCGATCCACCGCTTGCAGCTGGTACAGAACCAGGCTGCGCGCCTGATTCATGGCCTTCCCAAATACCACCGGGCCAGCCCACTACTAAAAGCTCTACACTGGCTGCCGGTGCGGGAGCGTGCCCTCTTCAAACTCGGCTGCCTCACTTTCCAGGCCAGATCAGGGACTGCCCCTAAATTTATATGCTCTGCTGTCATCCCCTATCTCCCCGGCAGAGAGCTTCGCTCCTCCCATGCGGCCCTCTTAGCCATCCCCCGATTTAAGAAACAGAGGGCGGGTGGTGCGAGGTTCGCTGTCCTGGCCCCAGTTTTCTGGAACTCCCTTCCCGTTGCCCTCCGCACCTCGCCCTCCTACTCCCAGTTCCGGAAGGATCTTAAAACCTTCCTATTCACTAAAGCCTACTCTGTTTAACCTTCTCCTTCTGCTGCTACCCTCCGTAACGCAATAGCGCCATGAAACCGCTAGGTACAAGTGCGCTGTACAAATGTTTTTAAATTCAAATTCAAATTCAGAAACCCAGTGTGGGTAGCTGCGCGCTATACAAAACTAGCAAAAAATATTATTGAAAATATGACAAGCAGTGCACATATAATGGGCTCTTGCCATTGGTAGCAATGTCTAGGTTCAGGGCGTCCAACATAGGAGCAGGAGGGATGGATCCAAGCCAGACTTTCCGACTACCCACAAGACACCTATGCCTATACAATCGGCCAATTAAAAAATGGGGTTTCCCAATTTGCAATCAGGAAACGCGTGGGGTAAACACACATTACAACGCATTTTTTACAACGCACTACCATTACAACGGGACTTTTACAACGCAAATACTATTACAACGCATGTATTTACAACGCAGTTTTTTACAACGCAGGTACTTTTACAACGCATACCATTACAACGTAAGTATAAGTAAGTATATAATTATATTTAAAATGTTATATGTTAGTTTTTTTTTAAAGGGGTATTTTTAGGGTTCAGGGTCAGTTTTGGGATTTTGGGTAAAAGGGTATTTTTAGGGTTCAGGGTCAGTTTTGGGTTTTTGGGTAAAGGGGTATTTTTAGGGTTCAGGGTCAGTTTTGTGTTTTTGGGTAAAGGGGTATTTTTAGGGTTCATGGTCAGTTTTCAGTTTTTGGGTAAAGGGGTATTTTTAGGGTTCAGGGTCAGTTTTCAGTTTTTGGGTAAATGGGTATTTTTAGGGTTTAGGGTCAGTTTTCAGTTTTTGGGTAAAGGGGTATTTTTAGGGTTTAGGGTCAGTTTTCAGTTTTTGGGTAAAGGGGTATTTTTAGGGTTCAGGGTCAGTTTTCAGTTTTTGGGTAAAGGGGTATTTTTAGGGTTTAGGGTCAGTTTTCAGTTTTTGGGTAAAGGGGTATTTTTAGGGTTTAGGGTCAGTTTTCAGTTTTTGGGTAAAGGGGTATTTTTAGGGTTCAGGGTCAGTTTTCAGTTTTTGGGTAAAGGGGTATTTTTAGGGTTTAGGGTCAGTTTTCAGTTTTTGGGTAAAGGGGTATTTTTAGGGTTCAGGGTCAGTTTTCAGTTTTTGGGTAAAGGGGTATTTTTTGGGTTTAGGGTCAGTTTTCAGTTTTTGGGTAAAGGGGTATTTTTAGGGTTCAGGGTCAGTATTCAGTTTTTGGGTAAAGGGGTATTTTTAGGGTTCAGGGTCAGTATTCAGTTTTTGGGTAAAGGGGTATTTTTAGGGTTTAGGGTCAGTTTTGGGATTTTTAGATAAAGGGGTACAAGAAAAAATAAAATAAAATTAAATATAAATTAAATTAATAAAATTAAATTAATTTAAATTAAATTAAATTAAATACAATTACATTAAATATAAATAATTTTAAATAATATACAATTAAAATAATTATATATACTTACCAATACTTACGTTGTAATGGTATGCGTTGTAAAGGTACCTGCGTTGTAAAAAACTGCGTTGTAAATACATGCGTTGTAATAGTATTTGCGTTGTAAAAGTCCCGTTGTAATGGTAGGCGTTGTAAAAGTATGCGTTTTAACATCATATATCCAACGCGTGGATCTTGCACCCACACACATTTACAAATCAAATTTCCATGTATGCAATTTGAACTGGTCAGTTTTCCTTGTGTGCACCTGACCACCAATCAAAGTTTGTGCTCCAGTGCATACTGGGAGGTCATTACCAGAGGGATGTTCTGACGTTCACATTTGCTGCAAGCTATTGCTTAGCAGGTCTGCAGGTGTGACCCCCAATGCAGTGTAATGCATGGAGGGCCAGGCAAGAAATGCAAGTGTCGCTCAGCACTGGCCCTGTGTGCTGGTCCAGTTTGGGAATCAGGACATCTGGCCATAGAGGCTGTGACTATTAGTGAGGGGCATTTTGCCACTTGAAAATGGGAATCCTCATTTTAACTCTGGCTATTGACACCTCTAACTGGCCAGACCTCATGTCATCGGCACCAGAATCACACACACACAGAAGGGCTTTGAGTAAGATCTCTTTAGCCACTGCTTGTCGTGAATCTAAAAGTGACTCATTTAAATAGTCAGTAAATGTCCTTAAAGCTAAGGGCCTAATTTATGGCATTTTGGCATTGGGCGGCGCAGCAAGGCACCTTACTGCACTGCTCTACGGCAAAGTGAAAGGGCAGGTATTATGCACAGTATTTACGCAATACGGTGCATTCTTGTCCTTTATGCCTGCGCCGGTGCTGTTTTGGCAGCCTAGCACCAACATAGACACCCTTGCACCACGATGCAAGGGTGCCTCTGTTGTAGGCAGGATTGCTTTTGTGCAGGAAGGTACACCTTCCTGCACAAAATCAATCCTCTTAGGTAGTTTTGCGTGGCTACGTAAATCTTTATGAGGGCCCTGCACAGCCACGGCCCGTATAGGGCGTGCCACCGAGCGGTGACGTGGGGAGGGGCAGAGTGGGAGGTTTGTAAAAAGCGGCAAACGGACAATTTCAGGTAAGTAACGAAAAAAACAAACTAATTTTGTTGGGCGCGCTGCAACGCATTTGGCGATGCAGCGCGCGCAACGAAATTCTTATTTTTTTTTTTTCGTTACTTACCTGAAATCGTCCATTTGCTGCTTTTTATGACCCCCTCCCCTGTCCCATGTCACCGCCCGGTGGCTCGCCCCATACAGGCCATAGCTGGCCCTGCATCATGCATGTACCACCTCACTTGGTGCAAAAGTGACGCAGGGCTCTCATAAATAAGCCCCTTAGATTGTATCCAGCCCTTCCAGACCTATGCTGCCCACCAATTGGATCACTGACCTTACTCGAGGGGCTGCTCTGTGTGGCATAGCTGTGGGGATAGCCCTACAGTTCTGCTCTCCCTAGCAGGTGCAGGGACCCCATCCCTGCTGGATGTTGAGTTGCTTTGAACAAGATCACAATGCAAAGTCTTGCCTGAATAGTGCCTTATCCAATCTCTCTTTGTTGATACATTATTTTTACTCTCACTTTCAAATAGTCACACAAATATTTATGGCAATCCAGGGTAAAGCAAGACACATTTATTTCCTCTCTCAGTGTAAAGGTGGGAGATATGTAAAGTAAGTGCAGGATCCCCAAAAATTGTTGTCGCACCCTAGCCTGGTCCACCCTACTGGACTTTTCCAATGCTTAAATGTCGCGCTGCTATTTCTACCAACTCTTTATAAACCTTTGAAGGCAGCTTCTGTTCTCATGAACATATAGCTCTTCGGAACTTACTTCCACCTGGGTAGGGCGGTTGGCGCTCCCACTTCCTGTAGAGCGGCAATGGCACTTTTTGAAACAAGATTGGCAGAGACCAGGAAAAGGATGAAATACTCTGCAGTCTTCGTCTGATCACAGATCCCTCAAAGAACCACCTTCAGTTTGGGACGGAGTCTCATCTCACCATTCAAGACGCATGCCTTAGGACAGAACCCCCCAGACCTGCCTTAGGCCAAGGGTCCACGATGACTTAAAGAACCCAACAATGCCCAGCTTGCATTCCATATATGTCACATCCTAGCTTGTACCCTTCCTTCTCTGAAGTGATATTCTCTCTGCGGAGATGTTTCTTGCGTCTCCTGATGCCTCCTCCCCACTGCTTCTCCATTGCCCTACTCCTCTTCCACAGTTCTCCAACAGTCTTGGGACATACAGCAGTCACCACGTTCAAACTGGGAAAAGCGTCGTAGACCGTACTCTTCTAATACCACCTCATCAAAATACAACTTCTTCATCATCAAACTCTCTAAAATGACAACTTCCTGCCTCTCTCTAAACCATGACTCCCTATCCACACCCAACTACAGGGGTACACTACTGCGCCTGCCCACTACACCTCTGACCTGCACATTGCTCAGCTATTTTCCTTGGATCCTCTTCGGTCTTGTACCTCTTGGATCTTGTACCTCTTGGGTTTGGTACCTTTTGGATCTTGTGCCTCCTGGATCTTGTACCTCCTGGATGTTGTACCTCTTGGGATTTATACCTTTTGCATCTTGTGTCTCTTGGGTCTTGTACCTCTGAGATCTTGTACCTCTTGGCTCTTGTACCTCCTGGCTCTTGTGCCTCTTGGATCTTGTACCTCGAGGATCTTTTACTTCTTAGATTGTGTACCTCCTGAATCTTGTACCTCTTGGATCTTGTACCCCCTGGATCTTGTACCTCTTGGATCTAATACCTCCTGGATCTTGTACCTCTTGGATCTTGTGTCTCTTGGATCTTGTGCCTCTTTGCTCTGGTACCTCCTGGATCTTGTACTTCTTGGATCTTGTACCTCCTGGATCTTGTACCTTGTAGATCTTGCACCTCTTGGATCTTGTACCTCTTGGATCTTCCACCTCTTGGATGTTGTACCTCCTGGATCTTGTACCTCCTGGTTCTTGTACCTATGGGATTTTATACCTTCTGGATCTTGTACCTCTTGGATCGTGTACCTATTGGGACTTGTACCTCTTGGATCTTTTACCTATTGCATCTTGCAACAATACACATTACTTTTAATTAGGGCTCCCAGGTTTTTTTAACATTTTCATCTGTATTTCTCCACATTTATTGTTTGTCAGTCATATCAGTACGTATCCATATCTATGAGTTTTGTGAAACATGAACTTGTATATTTCCAGATGTAACTGATAAATGTGCACTTATGCTTTGATGCCGTTCTGGTTGTCGCACATTACAAAGCTGTGTATAATAAAACAATACACCCTCATTTAAATATTAGCATTATAACAGAAACAAATGTTGAGATATGGAGTTATTTAAGGAAATCTCCTCCTGTTTTTAGACATCATTGTCAGTTTCCACAGCTATTGGGCTGTGGAATTAATGAATGATAGAATAAAGAATGACTCAAAAGAAAGCATAGTTACTCAAAAGAAGCCCAATTATCTGTGTATTTCCGCTTTTAGAAATAAATACAGACAGGAAACACAAATGTTATGTTTGTATTTAGCTGTAAAAATCCCCAAAACGTAAAACGGGGAGCCTTACTTTTAATGAATTCTTATATTTCCTCCAATCTTATATTATAGGTGTTGATTTCTGCACTTTCTTAACGTTTTGTCGTTCACAGAATAAAAGGAAATTATTTAATCTCTAAGCAAGTTTTTGCCTTCAGTGAATTTCATAGTACAGAAATGAAATCTATAGGTTGTTTATCCTATTAGCAGTGAATTTTGCTATATAAATCCCCAAGCATTCTTGATAGCTGCTAGGGGCCCGATTCACAGAATGAATTTAAGACTCAACCCTAAATTTACTACTATTTTGGTATTCACAGAATGCACTTACTACTTTTGCCATTCACAGAAGTTAGGATTCACAGACTTAAGTTAGGATTTTGTCTTAAGTCTGTCTTAAGTCTGTCTTAAGTTTGTCTTAAGTTTGTCTTGAGACAAACAAGACAAAATCCTAACTTCTGTGAATACCAAAAGTAGTAAGTTCATTCTGTGAATGCCAAAAGTAGTAAGTGCATTCTGTGAATACCAAAATAGTAGTAAGTTTAGGATTGAGTCTTAAGTTCATTCTGTGAATCGGGCCCATGGTCTACATTCCATTTTCTTCCTCTATAACAAGCGTGTATTCGTTGGTGTTACTCACGTACAGTTCTCTCTTTTCACTTATTTATCTTTCCTGCTCCGAAAAGTCAAACTCTCTTCGCGTATGAAGTACGTGAAAAACTGATTTTGTTCATTGTACATTGAGGAAGTGATTTTGAGGAACCTAAAGGAATCAATAAAACGTATAAACTACATTAATTATAAAGAATGCAGTGTTATTAAGGTCGCTGCATAATTGTGGTTTTTCCAAACTAGCCGCATAATTCATCATCTGCTGCACAGTTTGCAGATTGTGACTTGCTCAAACAGATCAAAAGTTACTAAAAGAAAGCACTGCATGTGGTTTGCAAAGTTTCCCTGCTCAACTTTAGTTCTGATTGCTGTATTCTTCTGTTAAACTGATACTAATGATTTGAAACATTTGCTCAGACTCTATTGCTGTGTGTTAAAATGAAAACATGGCGTTCCCGGGGCGTGGTGTTGAAAATTAGTACGTTTCGGTGAACATTATCTGCGCCATCTTGCCTCTCCCCCTGATGCCACACTTTTGTCGTGCGCGCCCGCCATTTTGTTAGATGCCCCGATCAGAACGAACCCTTTTGCATGCCGCTGGCCCCTGACATAGCCTTTCGCCTTCACTAAGCCTGCACGCTGACCACCCCCTGCTTGCACCTGCCTTGAGTCATAAACCCCTCTTCGGCGCTGCTCTGCCCCAGGCCCTCATCCTGTTCCCAGTGCGACACCTCCCTGCTTCCCTTTCATGATCTCCGGCCCTTAGATGCAAACCCCCTTTTTCCCCGTGTGCCTGTTTTGTCTTCCCCGTTCCCAGGCCGACACCCAGCTCTGCCGATACCATCCCTTGCCCCTCCCCGTACAATAGAAAGCTTCCCCCATCAAAGGATCCCCGGGTTGATCAAAGCCCCCACTCCATGAGATCCGATCAAACCCCCACATTCCGTGAATCGGCGGAATATCCAGCTGCGTGATACTCATCCCCTGTTGTGACTAGGGTGGGGACTTCGACTGTAAATGTGTGTGGGAACGGGCTCAAAGGGAGTTCCGGGAATGTCTTTTTCATACATCAAAGCTTTAACATGAATGTGTAATGTACAATAAAGTCATAAACTTGTGTATAAGAGGCCAGGCCTCAGGGATGCAGTTAGAGCACCTCAGAACGATACCTTCTGTCCGTTTCGTTGTGTTCTCCTCCGGAGAGAATAAAAACCTTGTTTCCTGCTTTCCAGTCTCCAGCGCCTGCCTCTTCATTGATTAAATAACTAGAGGGTCACAGAGGCAATACCGCCGGGCAAATATCGATTGTCCGCGACCCGAAACAGGTTTTTACAATTGGCGTCCCAAGCGTGGGGCCCATCAGCGACTCGTGGATCCAGTGGGAGAGGTCCCGACGACAGAGTGAACGACTGCAACGATCGGGAGAGCTCTTGCCCAATAGACCCTCGTCTGGCAGCCGATCATCCGAACTTCACTAGTTCCGAACAGACCTCTCTCGAGTGATCTACGGTCCTGACTGGGAACCATCAGGAGTGCCGTGAGAAATACGAGAAAAAGAGGACGATCGGGCGCTGGATTCGGAAGACAGGAAACTGTCCACATGGTCCGGGTAAGGTCGTGTAATCACGACAAGTTGCGAAATAATTGCTTGATTGCTTGATTGTTTAAAAATACTAGTATTGCTCTTTTTATTTATTTGGAGATTCACTGTCTACAAACGGAGAAACAACGGGCTCTCTCTTTGCAAGCAGTGGAGGATAGGTAGGGCAACAGCCGTGCTTATTTTTTCTCCCCCACTCAATAATCACTTGAAACTGAACTGTTGTTCGCAAACTATTGTTTCCTGGAGATTCCCTGTCTGCAAACAGGGAAGAGACCACCCTTTTTGCAGATAGTAAAAAGGGTAGGTAACGCAGATCTTTGCGGACCTACTCATTCTCCCCATTGTTATTTATTGGTCTTTTGTTATTTTGATCCATGAGGTATTCACTGCCTGCAAACAACGTAGAATAGAAATATTCTGTCCAGTCTTTGCACCTAGTGATAAGATAGGCAGTGCTGACTTTTTAGTCCCTCGTTACGAGCCGTCATGCCTGTCTTCTCCCCACTGATTAATAGCCTGTTTAGCCCGGACCGTGTATTAGAGGTGGACCATATAGCTCCACTAGAAGGCACCCCTAATAAGGACATGTTCATAAACTATGGATTAGTCACCATAGCCTATAATAAATTGTGGCACAGGTATACCGAAGATAGTCAAGACAAACAGTGGCCACTGGCAGGATCCTTTGACCTTGATAAAATAGAAACGTTAGAAATAGCCCTTCGAAATAATAAAACAACGCCGATTATGCTCGACAGTCTCGGTATGTGGCGCAGAGAGGCTATGCAACGACAGAGAAAAGACGAGGACAAACCAAGTAGAGAAATATACCGACAGGACAACCCCAGGACACCGCTACCCACAACTTATCCCCCGACACTATGCAAAAGACGACCAGACTTAGGGCAAAACCAATGCGCTTTTTGTAGGTATGTCGGACACTGGAAAGCCCAATGCCCGACTCTACTGAGCGTGAGTAAAGGCAAAGGGCCGACAAGAACGACAGACCGGCAGTACGAGAAAAAGCGCGAGACAAAGAAGAACCCGACTTACATAGACAGACCAGACAGAACCACCACGTTTGATTATGCCCGATGGCACAGATTTCGCCAGGACAATTTCAGCGGCATGCTCAAGTTCTCCTAGGTCGGGCAACGTCAAGACGGGAACCCAGCCTCGTTTCAAATTCACAGACGGAAAGAGATAATTATGACCAATAACTGTTTTATATTCGTCTTGGGTCTTTGTATGTCGTACTTGTACTGTCCCCCCGTCTGAGTTTGTGTGTATGTAATGTACAAATCTGCGTCATCCCTCTACACGTGTTTCCGTGTTACTCAACCTCTGTTAGCAGAAACTTAGCATAAAAGCAACCTGAAAAGAAAGAAATGGTAAAATAAAATCCGTAGACCATTAATGAACTTGAACTTTTTAATTTAACACAACAAACAAGGAATAATAACGGTAAACTGTAGAAAATGAAAGTCAAACAGAACATTCGCCCCCCCCCATTCTGGAACCTTCCAAAGTAGGGCAGGGTTACGGCTACGCCCAACCAACGGCAACCCATATAAGGCGGGCCCGGCCGCCAACTCTTGGTCAGGAAATCTTAACGTATGGGGGAGCCGGAGGAGAGGCAGGAGCCAGCAGCCTGGGCAGTTGTAGGTAGTTCCGCTACATGTCTCCTCGGCCAGCCGCAACGGGCCCGGATAGACTTAAGCAGTCCCGCCACATGTCCAGAGAAGAACGAGGCACCTTTTTTTTCCTTTTCTCTTCCGTAACAGCCGCAGCAGCCCTGGACGGCGGGATGTCCTGCACGTACCGCCACAACAATTTGTCCAAGTTGGGCTGGGAGGGAGAGGCGACGCGGACGAGCCTCTCCCACCTCCACCGATAGGAGGTTTCCCAGCCCCCGGCCCGACGCCGAACACCCCCAGTCAGGCGATGGTGCCAATACTTCCACAGCACCGAACACACCATGGTGGCACCCCAGTACTTGCGCAGCACCGAACGTGCAATGGTGGCCATACTCCCACAGCACCGAGCACAGGTCTTGGGGAACACCGGATGTGGAGAAACCTTCATGCGGGGCGATGAAAAGGAGCGGCCTGGAGTGCACCGGGAGAAGGAGACGATGCGAACCAGTCTCCCTCGCCCCCCCAGGTGGGGGCATCACAGCTGCACCCCAGCCGAACGTCCCGCTTTCACAAAACAGAGACCTCTTCCTTTCACTCCGAAGGATCTCTCCCACTCTTGCAAACTCGACGAGAGTGGCCCCTGTAAGGCCTCAAAATGGCGTCTGGGTCCGCTGGAAGGCGGGCCCCGGCCACTAGAGTAACTTTGACCAGCAACATAACTCGAACATTTGCCCCCTGGAGCACGAGCCCCCATCTCCGACAGCATCTCCACAGCCTTGAAGATCCTACAAAGGTCCCCGGCGGAACCTTCGGCCTTTGCAGGCTTCCGGTAAGGGACGGCTGCCTTGATCGCCAACGAAACAAACATGACATTGCCACTCCTTCTGTTAGCATGAATTCTAGAACTGCCGAAAAGGACTCTGGTCCAAACTGCCAGTAATGGGAAACATTTCCCCCTGATGCTGCTTCCGGACTGAGCCGGCCCCGCCCAAAATGGCGCTGGTATCAATCGGAACTTACGAACACCTCGTGGTGTTCCTTCGCACTGATATAAACTTGATGTTCTGAGATTTTATATGATCCTTTGTACACTTGGCTAGAAAAGACAAGGAGAACTCACTCGACGAACAGTATGAAAGGATCCCCGTTACAAATGTTGATTACAAATGTACAAATGTATTATATTTTTTTATAACTGATGTAAACCTCATTTACGACGTACACGTACGGTATGCATATAGGAAATCTGATTACAACCATTATGATTATGCTTCTAAATTATGAAAATAAATGCCCCCGAACCCCCAGCCAATTAATAGACGTTTTAGTCTCTTACAAATGAATGAGTTAAACTTTCCGATGTTTTTATTGCCGCAAACGACACCCCCCACTGTACGCACTTTAGCCATTGCCACGACCGGCCAAATACGACCGCACCCTCATAATCCACATGCTGAAATGATTTTGCAAAATAAAGTTTTTGAAACTATGGACGGGTATCGCATACTTTATTTTAAAAATGTGGGATCGGTGGGAAAGTTCTTTTCTGTGCACCCTACTCTGCTCTCTCTTTAAGGTTAAAAGAAGATGGTTGCCCAGCCCTGGAGGACGGATCGGATCGACAACACGACACTCCGCCTTCAAAGTACGCGACTGACCCATGAACTCTCGCGTAGGGGAAGACCTTGACTTCCAAGGATGGGTAAAACGAACGGTGTAAATGAAGGAATGTAAAGGGAGGGTGAAATGAAATAATGTAAATGTTATAAAGTACAACGTTCCAAAGTACCAGGGAACGGAGCTGACCCAAGAACCGAAGAACCTTAGAACGCCACAGCGTTGAAAGAGGTTTAAGGATCCCGATAGTGAGATACATCCTTTGACTAGATACCTCGCACTAAGCACCTCTGGTTTCCTTTTTACGTTTCCCCGCCCACGACCTATATGGACACACTACCCCCCCCCCCGACTCCAGAAACCATATCCCCGGGGACCCTGCCCCGAGGAGGAAAGACGAGTAAGAGGTAAGTAAAGGACTTATGAATCCATGTATTTGAATGTGCGCGAACGCTGTCTCCCCCACCCCCTTTTTTCCTCCCTCTGCAGGTTACATCAGAAATTACAGCCGAGGTGTGGCGAAGATCCGAAGCCTTGCCATGTCTAATACACGAAGCGGACTAGCGCCGCAAGGTGGTGTCTAAGCACGCCTGCAAACTACTCACGTATCGAACAAACCCGAAAAATTAGCACAACCTGATAAAAAGTGATCACCCTTAAACCAGACTGGACGAATGAACCCATGTCACGTATGATGCGAAACTATGAGGGAATGTGTGTGTGTGACTGAGGCGTCGACCCAACTGGTCGAAGGACCGAGAATGCGAGAAGTGCGACAACATGGTACCTCCTTTCTTCCTTCCTTTTTCTCAAAGCACGTCCCCTCTACCCTGTCTAATGCTCAAACTGCATGATTACAAGATCCTAACGCAGACCCGTGAATGCCCTTTACTGCGTAATGCACTAAATAGCCTTTCTTGAATACACTGCCACCCTCTCTGTTGCACGTGTACTATTTAGCCTGCCGTTACGCTCTCTCTCTCTCTCTCTCTCCCTCTATTTTTTTACTCCCACTCTTCCGAGTGATTAGCCCCGAAATTGGCAGACTGCCACCCCTAGCACACCACCTAATTGGCTTCAAATACCGTCAGTATTTGCACAAAAACTTGTCTTTAATACAATCACCCTGAGACCGCGTCATTACCTCTCCTTTTCCGCTAGAAGCCAATGAACCGAGGTTGGGCCGTAAGGGAAAGGACAGGTAAGGCGACAGAGGTTCCCTAATCCGGCCCGAAATAAGGGAACTACAGGTCAACGGCTCCTATGGTATAAAACAAGGACCTCAGAATACGCGACCCTCCCCTCCCCGAAATGTCGCAATACCCAAAACCGGAAAAACGATCACCCCTGTTACCTCCCCTGTATCAGCCGCCCAAAAACTGGAATTATGAAACTACCCCTCATTTCCGGTTGTGAGAGATGGGTCGATTTATGCCCTTACCACAAGTTTCCTATGTCCCTGGTTGTTTCCCATAAAACCCCTGTCCTTCCTAATTAAGTAATCGGGCTGTAAAAGGTTACGTAGGATCCAGAATGATGTTTTACAAGGTTAACAGACTAGTCCAAGGTAAAGAAATCATCAAAATGAACCCCGTAGTAGTTGAAAAGCAGGATGCATCAATAGAAAGGAAATGTTTAGCCATGTTCGTCTCCCGGCAAAATACCTGCGTAGTAAATAATTGTAAAGGAAAGTCATAGTAAATCCAACAAGCCCGTCTCCGGTCATTCATATGCCAGTTGTGAACACCAATATAACGGGCATTTTCATTCTTTGCCTGGAGCTGGGAGAGAAATAGACTTTTTGATTATCTTCATCTGCAAATTCTCTAAAGACTGTCTTTTCAAACTTGTTTAAGGGTACTGCTGTTGGAGGAGAGAAGGACCGGATGTGGGAGCACGAGGCCTGACTGCAGACTAAGGAACACCTGCGACATTAGCCAAGGCGAGACCACGACAGAAAAGAGCTGCAGGACGAGGCACTGTTTTCGACAACATGAGAAGAAAGGGTCGACCTGATGCCCCTGCTCGATGTCCAGTGTCTGTCGACAAGTCCCCGCTCTCTGAATTCGGTCACACGCTCGCCTATTTGAAGTCTCTCGTTACCCTAGTTTGTTCCTAATTTGGCCTTGCTCCATCCCCCTTTTCCTCTGACCTACCCTATGGACTGTTTTGAACGCTCTTCTTCCATCTGAACTTTCTGACAATCACCTCAAAGGACACAGGGCGAAAAGGACCTTTCCGACCAGGAACGCGAGGAAAGGGTCGTGCCCTGCACCGTAGAACTTAGAACCGAGCTGGACTCGTAGCTCCACCACCGGTGCTCAACAGCGCCAACGAAAGGCAGCAAAGAACATTTGACATCCCCAATCGCCGTTTCTGCTAGACCTCATTTCTCTCCCAGCCGCCCTTGTATTGATCATGCTCCAATCCGAACCTGATATATATGTAATCACCTGCCAGTATGAAAGGTACTTGCTGCTCACGCTACAGAATCGTTTTTGTATTGCATTTCTATGACTTTCCTGCTAGACAAATTGATCAAAGTTTATCAAATAGGCCCACCTCCTAAAAACTAGAAATGTTAAAATGTATTGTTTACGACTCTTTTCATCTAGGGTTCCTACCGTTTTCTTTCTCATGCCCACCACAATAGAACCGAGTAGAAAATAAACCAGCAAGATGTCTTGAATATGTTAAAGGGAGGACTGTTGAAAATTAGTACGTTTCGGTGAACATTATCTGCGCCATCTTGCCTCTCCCCCTGATGCCACACTTTTGTCGTGCGCGCCCGCCATTTTGTTAGATGCCCCGATCAGAACGAACCCTTTTGCATGCCGCTGGCCCCTGACATAGCCTTTCGCCTTCACTAAGCCTGCACGCTGACCACCCCCTGCTTGCACCTGCCTTGAGTCATAAACCCCTCTTCGGCGCTGCTCTGCCCCAGGCCCTCATCCTGTTCCCAGTGCGACACCTCCCTGCTTCCCTTTCATGATCTCCGGCCCTTAGATGCAAACCCCCTTTTTCCCCGTGTGCCCGTTTTGTCTTCCCCGTTCCCAGGCCGACACCCAGCTCTGCCGATACCATCCCTTGCCCCTCCCCGTACAATAGAAAGCTTCCCCCATCAAAGGATCCCCGGGTTGATCAAAGCCCCCACTCCATGAGATCCGATCAAACCCCCACATTCCGTGAATCGGCGGAATATCCAGCTGCGTGATACTCATCCCCTGTTGTGACTAGGGTGGGGACTTCGACTGTAAATGTGTGTGGGAACGGGCTCAAAGGGAGTTCCGGGAATGTCTTTTTCATACATCAAAGCTTTAACATGAATGTGTAATGTACAATAAAGTCATAAACTTGTGTATAAGAGGCCAGGCCTCAGGGATGCAGTTAGAGCACCTCAGAACGATACCTTCTGTCCGTTTCGTTGTGTTCTCCTCCGGAGAGAATAAAAACCTTGTTTCCTGCTTTCCAGTCTCCAGCGCCTGCCTCTTCATTGATTAAATAACTAGAGGGTCACAGAGGCAATACCGCCGGGCAAATATCGATTGTCCGCGACCCGAAACAGGTTTTTACAATGGCTTAGCTGCCGCGCAAGATGGCCGGCTAGTTACGGAGCTCCGCCGCACCACCCAACCTCCTTGAAGATTCCCCGATGTGAAGGGGATTATTTTCACCTCTTCTTCCTGGATTTTCATTTCGGACCCTCCGGAGAACGCACGGAGCGCAAGGGCGGCTTTTCAATTGCCGTTTTTCATCACTTTCCGTGATGTTGCTGCCGCTCCTCACGCAGCCGCCATTTTAGGCGAGCCGCGATACACCGGACCTCCGCCTCCTCATCAAACCAGCGCTTCCTCGACTAACATGAACTGTTTGGCATCACTAACTTTGGGGGTGAGCATTTAAAGTGCATTTATGCTGCAATTTAATCTCCTCTGAGGCGTTTATTCAGACTTTTCAGCTATGAGGCTCCCGCTGTGAGACCTGCTTCCCCACACGCTTTGCCACTACAGCGCTCGTCATTGGGGGTATAATGCGACTGTTTTCCTCACTGTTTGCTCACTGAATGCCTCACAGTGTTTTTTTTTCTTCTAAGACAGGTTTTGTGCCTTTTGTTTTCTTTTCTACAATAACACCGGCACCCACACCATTCAGCACGCTGGCGTTTTTCAATGTACTTTACCTGCGCTTCCTCAGGTCTGGTTTTTGGCGCAATCCTGTCACACTCACCTGAAGTATTCAAGAATATTGCTTTCCTCTTGTCAGCGAAACCCACAGAGATATGTTTTTGAATTTTCTTCTCTATCTCCAGTGACTGGCTTCCTTAATTCTACGGTGCTCTTTTGCATCATTGAACTTTATTGTTGTCTGCAGGAGAGCTCCCTATGGTATCATTACGTAAACCTAAGTTTCTCTTTGATCCTTCGGTGCGTTCTTCGGAGCTTTCTTCGCCTGCTGGGTCTACATTACCTCAGTCTCCTAAAATGTCGACTTCTTCCTCTCAGCGTGCCCCCTCTGGTCAATCGACCTCCAATAGACCCTCTCCACCGGCTCCAGCTGGTAAACGTCTCAAACAACATTCTCCCACACCGGATGACCTATCTTCCTCATCTCCTATTGATCAAATTTTGGAGGAACTTCGTGCAATGCGTCCCTTTATCGAAGAGACGAGCAAGGATATGCAGCTTCTGAAAGATAAATGGGAATCCATGGATGCTCGCCTTTCTTCTGTTGAACTACTCACCCCTGAGGTTCAGTCCAACACGCAACGCATTGTAACGTTAGAAAAGACTGTCCTCTCTCTGCAGAAACACACGGAGGATTTGGAAAATCGCAACAGAAGAAACAACCTTCGTATTTACAATCTGCCAGAAAATCTTGAGGGGGACGATCCAGTCTCTTTCTTCACTTCCTTCCTTCCGAAGTTTTTGGACATGCCTCCCTCTACGTCCATCAGTATTCAAAGAGCACATAGACTTGGCGCCAGACAATCTTCATCTGCCAAACCCCGTGGAGTTATTATCCTGTTTTTGAAGTTCACCGACCTTCTTTTGATCCTCTCGGCAGCACGAACCAAAAAACAATTGTCTTTTCAAGGTCAGCGAATTTACTTCTCTCAGGATGTCTCTAATGCTACTGCCTCCAGACGCAAGGAATTTCTGGCAATGCGTCCCTCTCTGCGTTCTCTTGGTGCACGTTATGGCTTATTTCATCCTTGTACCTTCAGAGTTACTCATCGGAATAAGACTTGGTCTTTTCAGGAACCTGGTGAACTACGTAATTTTCTTCTTTTACAAAATGAGGAAGGGATGGAAGCCTCCTCCTCTCCATCAAACAGTGGCTGAAATGTTTCTGTTGTATTCATGTTTTGCTCTCTAGCTCTCTTTTTTCTCTAGTTCTATGTACTCTTCTCGGCTTTTTTCTCTTGGTCTTTTCGTTTTTCTCCTCTTGAATTTTTCTTTTCTTGAGTCTCCTTGACTACGCTCAACATTTCTCTTTTTCTATTTCTGGTTATGTTTCTCATGTATCTTGTTCCGGATGTCCTTAATTAATTTCTTTTTCCATACACAGATCTTCTCGGATGTCCCCTTCACCATCTTGTTCAGTCCTTCGTTTCCCTTTTGTGAGGTCTCGGTGTGGTTCCGCTCCTGTTCCTGGTCCCCCCGTCTTGTAACGCATCACCACCTCCCCGCCTTCCCTTTGTGTATTTACCCCCTTCAGGTATGTTTATTACAGTCATCCTTTTGGATTTGTACTGTCTTCTATGCCTTCTCTCTTTTCCTTTTTCACCATCCTTTGCTGACCTTCTTTCCTCTCCCCTCGCCTTTCCCCTTTCCCCCTCTCTTTTTCCTTTTCCTCCTACTCTTCTTTCTACCTTTTCAATGGTTCTAATATTTTTCGATTTTTTGCAGTTTAACCTATTGCTCATACAATATGTTTATCCATTTTTCCATTCCCTAGTTCTAATGGCTTATATGGTTTCTACTTCACCTTATTGCATGTACAGTATGTTTTGGCACCTGTTATTTCTAATTAGTGTTATACGGTCTCATGTTTAACGTCATTTCCTGGAATGTTAAAGGCTTTAACCACCCTATTAAGCGGCAGAGAGTACTTTCCCACCTCTCCTCTTATAATCCTGATATTGCTCTTATCCAAGAAACACACCTCTCTGACGTTGAGTCTTTGAAACTCAAAAGACTTTGGGTCGGCGATGTTTTCTTTTCACCTGCTTCTCATAAAAAAAATGGGGTTGCTATTCTAGTTCACAAACGTCTCAAGTGTAAACTGCTCCTTGAAGAGAGAGATGAAGAGGGTCGCTGGATCTTAGTTAAGCTGCTTGTCAATGCTATCCCGATTACTATACTGAATGTTTATGGTCCTACATGCCCTGATTCTTCTTTTTGGCCCATGATCACAGCAAAATGTATCCAATACAAGGACGACGCCTTTCTATTAGGTGGAGACTGTAACCAGATTGTAGACCCCTTTTTAGATCGTAAATCTTCTGTTCGTTTCATTCCTCATAAACCTCACAAGCAGTTTCTTGACACTATCTCTCAGGTTCATCTCATAGACTCCTGGAGGATCACACACCCGGACACTTTGGATTTTTCCTTTTTCTCTCCCCCTCATTCTTCCTTCTCCCGCTTGGATTACATTTTCCTTTCTTCCTCTTTATCTCAACATCTTCTTTCCTCTTCCATTGAACCTATTGTCATCTCTGATCATGCCCCTATTCTTACTGTCTTTGATCTTCTCCCCCCTACCCCTAAATCCTCTCGCTGGCGCTTTAACTCTTCTCTTCTCACTGATCCCACTTTCTCTTCAGCATTTCGTTCTTTCACCTCAGAATTCTTCCACCTTAACTCTACACCTACTACCCCTTTGCACACCCTCTGGGATTCGTTTAAAGCCACGGCCCGAGGTTTCATTATTGACTTTGTCTCCAAGAAAAAGAAAGCGTTTCTTCATAAACGCAAGATCGCCCTACAACATATTAAGTCACTTGAACACCAATTTTATACCTCTTCTCCAAATCAGATGTCTCCTGAACTTCTTCGTTCTAAAATTGCCTTTAATAAGCTCACCACGGATTCGGCCTCTTCTTATCTTCTCCGCAGTAGTGCTCGGTATTACGGGGGCCGCAACAAATCCGGTAAGCTGCTTGCTAATTACCTCAAATCACGGAAAGAGCGGACTGTTATTGATGCTATTTATTCTCCTTCCAATACTCTCCTCCATACGGATAAAGATATTTTGGAGCAATTTCATTCTTTCTATGAAACTTTATATACTCCTGAAAATCCCCCTACCCCAGATCTTCTTCAGTCATATTTTGCTCGTCTACCTACACCTGATACCTCCCAGATCAATTTCTCGACTCTAGACTCTGACATTAGCCTTTCTGAATTATCCGCTGCATTGACGTCTCTTACCAAAGGCAAGACCCCCGGTCCTGATGGCTTTCCGGTTGAATTTTATCTCCATTTTTCCGACATTCTTTTACCTCATCTTCTTCTCCTTTTTCAGTCCTTTTGTTCCGAAGGCCTCGCTCAAGGGTCATTCCAAGACGCCAATATTTGCCTCATCCCTAAAGAAGGTCGTGATCCCAAATTTTGCAAAAACTATCGGCCAATATCTTTGGTCAACGTAGATTATAAATTGTTTGCTAAACTTCTCGCTCTTCGCCTTGATCCCCTTCTACCTCACCTCATAGGGAAAGAGCAATGCGGCTTTGTTAAAGGTCGCCTCACTTCGGACAACTCTAGACTATTCCTTAATGTCCTCAGTACAGCCCCTTCCTTATCCATCCCTCTTGCAGCCATCTCAGTGGATGCTGAAAAAGCTTTCGACCGAGTTGATTGGTCGTTTCTTATGGCTTCCCTGAAATGGCATGGTTTTGGCCCAAAATTCATTTCCTATGTCTCCTTAATCTATTCCATGCCTAAAGCCTCTGTTTTAGTCAATGGTAAACTTTCCTAATCCTTTACTCTTAAACGCGGTGTCCGCCAGGGTTGTCCTCTTTCCCCTCTTTTGTTCATCCTAGCTCTTGAACCCTTTTTGACCTCTATTCGTAATAATTCTTCCATCTCTGGCTTTCCATATGGACCCAATCAACTTAAATTATCTGCATATGCTGATGACATCCTTCTTTTTATTTCTGACCCTACTACCTCAGTCCCCTCCCTATTGGCTGAATTTGAACGTTTTTCTTTGGTCTCCGGGTATAAAATCAACTCGGATAAGACTGAGATTCTTCCCCTCACTAAATTCTGTCTTCCGCACTTCTTTTCTTCCACTGGCTTTGCTTGGCAGAGTAAGAAACTTAAATATCTAGGTGTACTTTTTTCCAACTCTTCCTCATCATCTGTTCGTCTTACTATGAACGCCGTTGTTTCTAGAATAGATGCCCTCCTCTCCTCCTGGAATCCCCTTTTCCTCTCATGGTGGGGGCGTCTTAAAATGATGATTGCTCCAATCTTAATTTATTTACTTTCCATGCTCCCGATCCATATTCCGGCTCTTTATTTTCGTCGTATTGACTCTGTCTTGTCCAAATTCCTCTGGAAACAGAAAAAAGCGCGCATCTCACTCTCATCCCTTCGTAAACCCAAAGTGAATGGTGGTACTAATTTTCCGGATTTCCGTCTCTACCACAAATCCTTTTCCCTCCGTCAAGCTTCTCGTTGGTTGTCACAGGACATCTCCTTTCTGTCCCCACTTTGGCTTTCTGTTGAGCGTGATCTATTACTTCCACATTCATTTAAAGAAGTTCTCCAATTCACCGCTAAAGCTTTGTGTCTTGTCTCCCCTATTTTTCGACACACTTTATCTCTTTTGCGACCCTTGACCTTATCTGTTCCTATTTCTCGTGAGTCCTTTCTGCTAATGCCCATTTGGTATAATTCACTTATTCTCATACGGAATAGACCCATTGCCTGGCCTACCTGGAGATCGAGGGGTGTTATCTGGGTTCATCATCTTTTCGATGGCTTGTCCCCTCGCTCCTTTCCTCAATTTCAGTCCTCCTTCCAATGCCCTTCCTCCTTCGCGAAGAAATACTTCATTCTTATGGAAACTGTCCTTGAACGATACTACTCTCTTGATTCTGCCACCTCACCCCCATCATCTTCTTCTTTACTTACCCTTCTTTCTACTGTCCCTAAGGCCTCCCTTATCTACCGATTTTTCTCTGCTTCTGACCCTGATCGCCCCAAATCGAAATTAGAACTCTCTTGGGAGAAAGATCTCGATTCTATATGGCCGATTTCTCTTTGGGATAAAATTTGGGCTAAATCTCTCAAAACCTCCCGCAATGCCTCTCTGACTCAATCTCTCTTTTTCTTTTATCATAGACTCTACTTTTCTCCTCTTTCCTTATCCCGTTTCATATCCTCTTCTAGTGCTGTTTGCTGGACTTGCAAGGCTACCAATGCAGATTCCTTTCACCTTTTCTTTCTCTGTCCTTCCGTCCGCCTTTTTTGGACACAGGTGTGGACCCGTATTTCTCATATCTTTCACTTCTCTCTCCCTTTCTCAGCTTCCTTGGTGTTTCTAGGCAGTCTGTCTGATTCTCTTGACCTCCCACCACACTCGAGAGGTCTTTTTGACCTCATGCTTGCCCTTGCCCTCCAACACATTTCTTCCAACTGGAAGTCTCTACACAAACTTTCCATGGTCTGTTGGTGGAACTTACTCTGCCACTCCCATAGGCTTGACGTAGCCTTCGCAGCCTTGTGCAAACCCTCTCGTAATGTTGATTTATACTGGTTGCCCTTAACTTTACATTTGGATCAAGCTGCCAAGACAAAACCCTATACATTTTCCTCTGCCAACTTTAAGCCCCCTTGAATAAGTGTACTCCGGTACCTACTCACTTTACTTACTCTCTCACTTATGCCGTTTTATACTTCATAATATGTTATTTAATGCCTTTTAGACCATATATTTATCGTTATTTATAGTCATTGGTGCTTTTACTGTACTTTCTTATGCTTGTTGTTCATAATTACTGCAATTTTCCGTTTATGACTTATTGCTAGGTTTTTTCTTACTCCCCCCCCTTTTTTCCCTCCCTCCTTCCCCCCCCCTCTTAAAAACGCTTAAAATGCTTTGTTCCTCATTTGTACCATCAGCTTTATTTTTATCCTTTCATCATATTCCCTCTTCCTCATTTATATATGCTGGTGTTACCTTGTTGGATTGATTATTTACTTCAATAAAGCTTTCAAATATAAAAAATGAAAACATGGTAAAACAATACTGCCACAATTTGTAATGTCATATAGAGCATATGTTGTCTTTTCCTTCTGTATAATGTGGTCAATCCTGTCGCATAATTTGGTCCTCTCTTGCCGCACAATTCAAATGGCATTGACTATAAACAATAAAAGAATAAGAAAATCCTCTAAAGCTTGCTCTTCCTCTGTCTAAGACAACTCTCCCCCTACAAAGTACCCTAACTTTAAATTTCAATATAATCATACGCTCAAACACAACTCTACAAAACTAACCACAAACTTAAGAAACACTCACTCCTCTCCACATTCCTATGTGCTCGAACAGCATACAATATTTTTTATTACTATTACTCAAAAATGAAAAATAATAACAATCACTTTCCTGAATTTCATCTCCGTTATTTTAGTAATTTTTTCTAGGCCTGGGCATGACATTTTTCTTTGCGTACAGAGTTTGCGAAGTTTTTCCCACTCCGCGCTGCATGCGGAGTTCCGAAAAACTCTGCTCCAGTTTTTTCCTCACTCGCGCTCGCCACCATTAAGTTGGCGAGCAGAAGAGATGAAAGTTTTACTCCAGACCACCTCCAGGCAAGATTTGTCAACGCGGGCGGTCTGGGATGGCTGCTACATCTCGTGTTGATAAACCTTCTGTTTGCATTGAGAAAGCTGCCGCTCGAGTAGAATATCTACTCGAGCGGCAGAAAGAAGCAGCACGCTCTGGTCTCTCCACCCAGCAAGACAGCTGGGTTGGAGTGAAGTGAGTGCGCATGACGGTTTGGCCGTCCTTAAATGGCAAGCCAAACCGTCATGCGCACTGACAGCAGTGCCCAAACCTCCCCCCCTCCCCGGCTGCAGTGTAAAATGTTAATCCTTTTATTTTTTGTCTGCATCTGAGGGAAGGGGAGGTTACGTTCCTATGCCATAGTATTGGAGCCGCCATTGTAACGGCCCTATCCAGCCTCCCGGGAGTGACAGAGGAGTAGTCCATGGTGTGCACTCATTCCAGGGCCATTGTTACAGGTACGGTGCACTTTCCATGTATGCACAACAGTGCATATTAAAGCAGGTGCGCCGGGTGCAAACATGGGAAGTGCGCCCTTTCAGGAAGAATGCGCTGACCCCAGGGCAACCGCAAACTTGTGCATCCCTCATGTTAGCGCATTCAAGCGACATATGGAGCAGCTGTTTAAAACGCTGCTCTGTGTTTCTCTGTGCAGGCGGCAACCTGTAGTAGTGAGTGACTGCACCTGCCTGCAATGGGATGTCTGGGGGGGTCCATGGGAGCCCTTTCATCTCTTTAGAGAGCTGCCTTTAGAAGGTGTACTGAAAGAGTGCCACCTTTTTTGTGGCATCATTTGAGTTCGCTGTCTAAAGGCATGTGTGCCTCTGTGCCCACATCAGTAATATAGGGCCCGATTCACAGAATGAATTTAAGACTCAATCCTAAACTTACTACTATTTTGGTATTCACAGAATGCACTTACTACTTTTGGTATTCACAGAAGTTAGGATTTTGTCTTAAATTTGTCTTAAGACAGACTTAAGACAGACTTAGGACAAAATCCTAACTTCTGTGAATACAAAAGTAGTACGTGCATTCTGTGAATACCAAAATAGTAGTAAGTTTAGGATTGAGTCTTAAATTCATTCTGTGAATCAGGGCCCAGTGTTCAGAGGCAAAGTGATTCCCTCATTTGCATGGGGCAATGCTCCTATGCCAATGAGGGAATGCCCTTTAATGATAGCACGGGTGCTGTATGTGTGCCAGCACTATCTGAATTACAAAAGGGGCCGTCCAAGCATCTGCTGCCCTTTCTGTAATACCAAAGTGCCCCAGAGGCACATAAAGTGGGCGCAAATGCCCGTTGGGCTTCTGGGGCGCTTGTGTAATATACCCCAGGTAGCCTGGATAAGTGCCAAGAGCAAAAGAGGAGCAGCACATGCTCTGGTTACAGACAACCAGGATACATAAATACAGGATCAACCCAGAAGCAACAGAGGAGATAGCGGTGAGGATTGTGGTGAATTAAATGGTGTGGTTGCAGAGGTGGCTCTTCCGTGTGAAACAACCTTTACAACGCAACTTTTACAACGCACTACCATTACAACAAAACTTTTACAACGCAACATCCATTACATCGCATGCCATTACAACGCAACCATTACAACGCATGACACTACAACGCATGTCATTACAACACAGTCATTACAACGCATACCATTACAACCCATACCATCACAACGCATAGTACCCTTACACTATTCAACACTTACCCTACTGTTGGACCCGCTGGAGTTAGAATAGTAATTTTTACCCCTACATTATCCAACACTTACCCTACTGTTGCACCCCCTGGAGTTAGAATAGTAATTTGTACCCCTACACTATCCAACACTTACCCTACTGTTGCACCCCCTGGAGTTAGAATAGTAATTTTTACCCCTACACTATCCAATACTTACCATACAGACAATGTAATGGTATGCGTTGTAATGGTAGGCGTTGTAAAGGTAGTATGCGTTGTAAAGGTAGTTTTTAAAAATTGGTTGTAATGGCATGCATTTTTATGGAATACTTTGTAATGGATGTTGCGTTGCAAAAAATGTGTTGTAAAGGTATGCGTTGTAAAAGTATGCGTTGTAACATCATACATCCCTCTTCCGCTATGCGAGCAGCGTAAAATAAAACGATAATTACCTCACATTTATTATCGTTTTATTTTGTTTACAGGAGGCTTGGGGGAGTGGCCACAGGGATAAAAGGCGGCCAAGGGGAGTGGTATGCACTGTTATCAATGTGCATGACGGTTTGGATGGCCGTCTCAGGCCAGCCAAACCGTCATGCACTTTAATGCTCTCTCCAACCCAGGTGCATTGCTGAGTTGGAGACAGCAAAGTACAGGCTCCGTCTCCCTGGGAGTGCAAATAATTGATGATCAGGCCAATCCTGAAGCTGCTCTCATGCGTGAGAGCATGGGGGTCAGAGTCTCTTGAAGTCCTCTTTGAGCTAGCAGCAGACTGGCAGCAGCAGGGCTACTGGTCTCTGGTTATAGCTGGTCCAGTGGTATCCTAAAGTGAGGACTAGTGTCCTTTGCTGGTGACCAAGCTGCATTCCGATTATTCTCCCCGGTCCGGCAGACTTGGGGGCAACCTTTGAGCATTGATTGTTTGTCTTCTTCCCTGCACATCAGCAGTCAGTGGGGAGTTTGCAAAAGTGTCTATCGACAAGCTGTAACAGGCTACGTCAGCTTTTCTGGCCCCCGTGCTAGACTGACTGACTCGTGGAGCTCACGTTTTTGGTCGGGGGCTCTGGAATGATTTTTCCATGACCCAGGCCCTACAGGCAGCGTAGTCTCTTCACTAGCCCACTGAGCAGCTGGTGCAGTCCAGCTGATGGTGCAGCCTCTCTTACCAGGTCCAGTGGTCAGCACCCCAGTCCTCCTTCAGTCCTTTCTCCAGTCCAGATGGGATCTGAGGTTCAGGGGTGGCATATTTATGCCCAGAAAGTGCCTTGTGGGGATGATGCAGTCACTAGTAAATGAGCTACCAGGATCCCTACCGTCTTATGATGACTTCGAGCAATGCGTGAGTGTACTATTCTGCCCAGACTCAATATGTCTGAACCCTTCCGTCGCTGTGAGGGGCTTTGTAGCCCACCCTATAGGCGTGGCTACCTGTGGGCTACCCATCCATGAGAAAATGCTTTGCCAACTGGTTTTCCGTCTCCGGTGCCGCCACCAGCCCATCTATATGATCAACGGGGTAGCCTCTCTCGAGTCTGTTTGCCATTTGCCCAACAAAGGCAGCTTCTTCTTTGAAGTTTGTTTTTGGGCCAACACTTTGGGGCCTTTTTCGATGTCGGACGGACCCAAATCCGTCCGACATCGAGCCGGAGCTGTAACCGACCGACCTGCTGTCGACGGTTACAGCCCTGGTAGTACGATGCGACCGAACAGGGTTCGGTAGCATTCGTAAACCTTACAATGCAAGCATGCTTTCCGACCGGAAAGCATGCTTGCATTGCTGAAAGCAGAGGTGCAGTTCATCCCTGCACCCTGTGGCCGGCACCCCAAGGTGCCTGCCACCGGGTGCAGGGATCAACGGAGGGGCACCATCGGTACCCCCAGGCCACCATCCGGTGGCCTAACACCCATGGGGGCCCTGCTGGGGGCCCCCAGAGGCAGCTTCAAACTGCCTTTTTGTGCCGGAAAAACCGGCACGAAAAGGCAGTGAAAAGCTCTCAAAGAGGCGACCGGGGCAGTACTGGAGGATTTCCGGACTGCGGGCAGGCTCTCTGAGCCTGTTGTCCGTAATCCGGAAATCCGAGTCGGATTCCTTCCCGACCGAGCGGGGCCCTGCTGGGGGCCCCCAGAGACAGCTTCCGACTGCCTTTTTGTGCCGGAAAGACCGGCACGAAAAGGCAGTGAAAAGCTCTCACAGAGGCGACCGGGGCAGTACTGGAGGATTTCCGGACTGTGGACAGGCTCTCTGAGCCTGTTGTCCGTAATCCGGAAATCCGAGTCGGGTTCCTTCCCGACCGAGCCCATCGGAATGGCTCGGTCGGGAAGGAATCCGACCGGGACTGACCGATTCGGTCAGAAGGGCTCCGAACCATGTTCGGAGCCCTTTCGGCTGAAATCGGAATCGGCCCTTATGTGTTGATTCCAGTGAGGCGGGGGTAACACCTCCCTCTGCAGCAGGCCTCTATTGTTTTAAGGCTGGGGAGTCATTCACACCGCTCCTCAGGAGAGTAGAAGGCTGTCTGGTGGTCTGCAACTGCGAGTAGGCGATGAAAAGATTGGGCAACAGAGTTGCAACTTTCTAAAAGTTGTCTTTCTTTAAAAGTGACTTTAAATTAGATTTAGGCATCAAGTCAGGTTTAATGCCACAATTAATTAATTACCTTGAATTATTATTTTCAGTAGTCACATTCAGAAGTTAACAGTGCTGAAATGCCAGTCTGTAACCCTGTAGTGGCCAATGGAGCTACTGGTCTTTCCAGAGTAAAACAACTTTCTTTTCTACTGTTGGGACAGAAGGAAATATATATGTCCTACTTAAGAATATACAGTTCCCTACATTAGGGCTCGATAGGTCTTCCTTAGGGGAGACTTATAAATATTATTAAGGGAAATATGGGCTATGCCATTGGTTTAAACGACAAAGTTGACTTTAGCAGGTTGAATCCGCACTTCCAGGCTGCAGTGGCAGGCTGGCAGCCATTTTGTAGTTCAGCTAGTGCTGCAGCGGAGGGTGGACACTTAAACTATATGTCCTGGATACCCATGGGACCATATACCCGGAACTTATATGTAAGTGAACTTATGCCACTTGGGAGTAGCCAGTTCAACATATACTTTGTAAAGGGTTTTAACACTGGCACTGAAGTCTGGTTAGCAGGCCTCAGTGCACTCTCGGAGCCGAAAACCAGCAGCAACAGGCCAAAAGTTTGGGGGTGAGCATGCAAAAAGAGGCATTTCCTTACAATGCCCATGACATGCACCAGGTACTGGTAGTCAGGTGATGCCCCTTGGGTCCACTTGGGAGCGAAAGATGAGCTGGTTGCAGGCAGCCTGGTTATATACTGGCTAGCGCCCGCCCAGGAGTGACAGAGAAGCAGCCCACGCTATGCTCTGGTGCAGGTGGCCTGGTTATATGCTGGATAGCGCCCACCCAGGAGTGACAGAGAAGCGGCCCACGCTACACATTGGTTGTAGATAGCCTGGTTTATGCAGGGCCCACCCTGAAGCGACAGAGGAGCCGCCCACGCTAGGCACTGGTTACTGACGGCCCGGGCCCACCAGGAGTAGGAGAAGAGCCGCAGATGGTACGCCCTGGTCACAGGCGGACTCGATGTATGCTTCCTTGGGTCCACCCACGGGCAGCAGAGGAGCAGCCACGGGTGCTCTTGTTACAGGTTGCCTCAGTAAATGTTCTGTAGGGTTCACACAGGAGAGGCATAGGGGAGGTCCAAGGTTTGTTCTGTTGCAGCCAGTCTGGGTCATTGCTCCATAGGGTCCACTCTGGAGGCGTGAACTGGTTCTAGGGAGCCTGCGTCAGTGCTCTCCGGAGTCAATCCAAAGTGAACCAGTGGCGACAACATGGTGGGTGTCTGGAGCTCCCAGGATTCCTGGTGCTGGTGGTGGGTTAGTGCTGCACGAGGCATATAACTAGTATGTTAGATGAATGGAGGACAAAGGCGTTCAAGGAAGGGGTTGGTGTGAGATGAATGAATGAATGAGGCATGGAACCAACTCACGGCTTCTCTCAGACCTACGGCTGACCTGCGCGGTTTTTAAGAAATTTCTTAAAACTTGGGGACATATTAACAAGCGGCAGCGATAATTATCGCTGACCGCTGTTAGCGTGAGAAAATCTATCGCCGGATATCGCTGGCGATAATCTCCATGTTAGCGTTGAATTAACAACGCTAAACGCCATGGAGATAAAAATCCCAGCGATAGCGGGGATTATCGCCGTTTTCAATGGAATATCGCTGGTATTCCAGCGATATTCCATTGAAAATGGCGATAACCTTGTTGATAGGGCAGGGTAATCTTAGCCAGGTAATCCACCTGCCTTTGGATTACATGGCTCAATCAGGTCACAAGCAGGCGTTTGGAAAGTAGCGTTAACTGTGGTTAGCGCTACTTTTCTTAACGCTCTGCTTGTTAGCGTGCAGCTTGATAATAGGAGAAATGTCGCTTAACGACATTTCTCCTAATATTTTGCCCTGGAACGCCCACTTTGCATCTCATTTGAGATGCAAAGCTGGGCGCTGTTGAAAGGCTCGCAAAATCAGCAAAACACGCGATAGCGTGTCTTTGCTGATAAGGCGGTGAAATTATCGCCGCTTTTCGGCCGAGAACGGCCGCAAAAGCGGCATTAATTTCACATCGCCGCCTTGATGATATGCCCCTTGGTTCTTCCAGTGCTAGGAGTGGTTGTTAGGCCTGTTAACTTGAGACTATTAGCGCCGGGACACTCTTGCCCAGTAGCCGTGCACTCTTCAAATATGCTTCATTCATTCATTCATTCATTCATCCATTCACCCATTCATCCATTCATTCATCCATTCATTCATTCATCCATCCATCCATCCATCCATTCATTCATCCACCCATTCATACATTCATTCATCCATTCATTCATCCATTAATTTGTCCGTTCATTCATTCATTCATTCATTAATGTCAAGGGAGCTGAGCCCCAGGCGTTCCCAGGGCCCAGGCTGGATGCTGTGGGAGGAGTAGGTGAGTAGGAGGTGGATATGAATCTCTGGAGAAGGGGAGGGGGTGCAGAGACCTGGTCACGTGATCTGAGGGCCCAACAGATCCCACCTGACCCAGTGATAGGGCAGAGAGGCTGGAGGAGTCGAGGGACCGGGGGCAGGAAGGCTGGAAGACAAAACAAGAAACAAAGGAATGCAGAACATGTATTTGTGGAGTCTGTCCAGAGGTGAAATACCAAGGAAAGTGTGGAGTTTCTCTCTTTCTTGGAAAATATCCCCGGGTTACATCCAGATGTGAATTATCAGCAACTTGGGAAACTGCGCGTCACCCGAGAACGTGTTTATTGGCCCCACTGAGGAGTGGTTTAGCAGGGGTGCCCAGAGTTACTCCATTCTGAGTCTGTTTTATTGAGTGCTCTGACTCAGCTACCCTGTTTACCTCTATCAAGGACTATGAATGGGTGCAGAAGCTCTCTGGGGAGAGGATGTGGCGCAGCGGCTAAAGCTGTCGATTCGGGCGAAGGGGATTCTGGTTTGATTCTCAGCATCTGCGCAACAGCCTGTGATTCTGGGCAGATCACCCAATCTCCTCGTTCCCACGGACAGTGCCTGGATGTCCTCAATGGTGATAAGCTGCAATATATTTCACTATACTAATTCAACACTAATCCTCTATGGGTCCCGGAGTAGCGTGCTACTCGCCGAAAAAGCGCTTCGAGGCCTCACCAGGGGTAGTGAGCGCTATTGAAATGCAATTACAATACAATACAATACACATCTACAAACTTAAACTTAGCTTCGTGCATAGCATTACACTAAAAGATTTGCATCTATATTGCTCTGTAAATTAGTGAAACATTGATACATGTATTGTTAATAAGGTGCTGTCATCGCTAGGGCAGGTAACTCCACAGTGCACAGTGCCAAGGTCCTCACCTGGGAGCCAGAAGCACTTCTTCTTTCACTGATGTGAAGATACTTAGACACCCTGATGGCTGCACAATGCCCACCCAATCCCAGATGCCATGATCCTTGTCCACATTTAACCCCCACAGGCTTGAGTTTTGAGAAAAGGTTCATTTGGGACAGAACAAACTGGGTTGAAAATCATGGCAGGGTGCACATTCTACCTAGGTGTATAACAGGTTCCTGATGTTAAGAGCGACAACCATCATCAACAGTTGGAAACCATATTGGAAAAGTAAAATGAAAAAAATATCACGTGTCACTTGTAGCAGCCATCTTTTCTTGACGTGGCTAGTTTATTTACCGGAGGTTCTCGTCTCACAGTCGAGAAGAGATACATATTTGGCAACATAAATTGACATTTACGAAAACTGCTGTGTTAATAGTAGTTCTCTTCCTGTAGAGATACTTTTGAATTCTGTTGGCTGTTAAGATACTCTGAACTCTCACAAACACATCCCCCAGCTGCCAGTTAATAGAAGGAATTGTAGAAACATGTGACTACTTCTAAAATTGGCTACAATCTGTGTGCTCATTGCGGGGGAGGGGGGGGGGGGTAGATGTCAATGGTGGGGAGGGTTGTATGCCATTACACCGCTTGCATTTACCCCGCATGCCATTTCTATTCCTACTCCAGCCTACGTTGACAGTAGGGAAGGTGTTGGATAGAAAATTAAACTATTGCCTATCCAACTGCGCCCTCCAGCGCAAGTCGTTGTAACGACTTTCGTTGTAATCCCCGCGTTGTAATTGGTAGTGCGGGGTAATCCCCGCGTTGTAATGGCTGTTCTCCGTTGGGAGAGGAGTTACCATGCCTGATTTGTTGGTGAAGCCTGTGACAGCGCATATGCTGCATGCGCTCTCACTTGCGAGACACTGTTGTTTACAATGTAGGGCTTGGAACCCTCCCATTGCTTACCATTTGTTGACTTCAGTGTCACTCTTCTTTGAGGCCACCTAAATGGCCAGTGCAGGCCAAGCATCACTTTCATTCCTTTCTATGGAGCAAGGACCAAGCACAGAGTGATTCAACTTAATCAGTGCCCCCCACTTCTCGCTTGTTTTGTTTTCCCTGTACAAAAAAAGAAATATGAAGTGATCAATGGTGGCTGCTTCATAGCGCTTTTTTCATCTTGACTTTAAGTCATGTTGCACATCAGCTGGCACTACTGTGCAACATTTCATAAAACATTGGCAAATCCAATGGATCCTGCATAGGTGAGACCTATTAGCATTGCCAATGCTTGTTCCAGTTATCACAGCACATTTATTTAATGCATTCGGAATGCAGAGTGCTGAACTTTTCTTCAAAAGAGTTATTTAAGGGCCAGAAATGCTGTTTTACCCATTTTCTCCACAAGAATAACCAAATTAACACAAAGCAACTTATTGTGCCACAGTATAAGAGATGACTTTAAACTATTAATTGTGCGCACATGTATGAAGAGGGCAATAGAACAGGTTAATTGATATTTTGGAATTTTTGTCAATTGTGATTAACCAAAAACAAATCAGGTGGTATAGCTCAGAATGGCATTCTGCTGTATGCTGCTAGCACCCTGAAATACAATACAATGTAAGAAATGCCCGTGACAAAGGAGAAATATACATTTTTTTTTCCTGCACAATCACTTTGGTGATTTCTGTGAGTAGCAAACATAAACCTGAAATCATAAAGGCTAGAAGTGTTGTGGGTTGCCAAATGTTGAGGAAGATTTCAAATTATTTTCAGGCACAATTGCTTTTGGCTTGTGCCTGAACTTTCTGTGGCCAATGACTCAACCTTTCAAATTAATTTAAGGAGGGCTACTACTTTTAATTGGCATGAGATATATTCAGAAACAGTTGTAGATATAAAAAAGAAAACTGACCAATGGAACTCCTACGTTACTGTCATTGGGCCTGATTTAATTCTTAGTGGTACGGATACTCCGCTGAAATGGCGGTGGAGTATCCATACCACCAAGAATGTGGTCAGTCTGCCTTGTTTTAATCACAACGGCGATAACTCCATCCCTGCGGTGATTAAACCCTTACTCCACAAGGCCGCCAGCGGGAAACATCGTTTACAACGCGGTGTTTACACCGCACTACCTTTACCACGCTGCCATTACAATGCAAGTCGTTACTACGACTTGCGCTGGATGGCGCTGTTGGTTAAGGAATATTGTAATTTTATATTCTAACACCTTCCCTACTGTTACGTGGGCTGGTGTTGGAATATAAAATTATGTTAATCCTCAATCCGTGCCCTCCCACGCAAGTCGTTGTAACAACTTGCGTTGTAGAAACCGCGTTGTAAAGTACTGCGATCTAAAAGATCGCATTGTACTGACATACATCCGCCGCCAGCGGCAGATCTGTAATTCCCCCACCTACTTTAGAAGGGTGGAATTAGAGGTCAGTTTTCACCAGGAAAACGCTGGTGGTGGGACAGTCAAAAAAGCTAAATGCTCCCATCACCACGACTCCGATGTTAAGGGAAGCATTTTCTTTTTTATTTTCAAAAGGAAAAGCCCACTTTGGAACACAGTTTGGTGTAGGGCTCCATCAGTTTGATGGAGTCCTGCACCAAACTTTTTAATGCATTGGTGCAAACTGCTGTGACAGCGGTTCCGGCCACTGCTTTAGACATGACTACAAGCTTGGCGGTCATTTCAAAATTTGGCGGGCGGAATAGTCTCGGCCTGGCGGACGTTAAGTCCTCCACCAGGCCAACGGAGATTTCTCCATCCACCAAAATCTAAATCGGGCCCATTGTGTCGGGTGTGGGGTGTGTGACTACAGTACTTCTAGTTTGCTGAATTTGGGGTGATGTTGTCCCATTTAGTGATAGGTGCAGAGAACACTGTTGCGCTTTTGCAGTGTCACCTGCCTGACTAAATGTGCAGTGTGCAATTACTTCAGTATCTAATCGGCATGATCACCTTGTCCACTTTAGCCTTTCAACTATTTACTTATTTGGTTTCCTTATGACATGTTGAGGTGAAGAAGTAACCTTTTGCAGTGACCCATGATAGGAAGAACATTCATCTCTACTTCAGTGGGAGGCGTAGTGTTTACTCCAAGAAAGCTACAACAGTGCTGAGCACACGTGGACCAAAACCACCCACATACTAACACACACCTCCTCATATATTCTAAATTCCACTTCACCACCCACACACAAGCACTCAACATACATCACTCACACACATTCAGGCACCCCACACATTCAAAAGAAAAGCAAAACACTACACACATCAAACTCTTCAAATGTCTTCGGAATTCTCTGCACTTGAGAACTTTGACGCAACCTGTCCTCTCAGTCTAAACATTTTGGCTTCCATGAGACTCAGGGACCTAGGGCCCGATGTAGGTCACCAAATACCGGTCGGTAACGGCCGAATTCGGCCGTTACCGACCGGTATTTGGTGATTGAGATGTAGGGGCCATTATTTTACAGAATCGGTAAATTTATCGAATTGGTAAATTTACCGATTCTGTAAAATACCGAATCGGTAATTTTACTGATTCGGTAAATCCCAGATGTAGGTAGCACTGTTTACAGTGCTACAGGCCTTCAGAATTCGGTATTTTACCACCTAATACAATTGGATGGTAAAATACCGAATACAGGTGTACATGCACATCTGTGCATGTACACCTGTGCCAAGTGACACACAGACATGCCCTTAGGGCATGTATGTGTGCCACATGACACACAAGCCTGGAATTGGGGTGCTAAAGGTGTCAAAGTGACACCCCGTTCACCCTTGCAGGATTCGGTATTTACCGAATCGGTAAATACCGATTCGGTATTTCCCATTGATTCCTATGAGCTTCAAGGCCCATAGAAATCAATGGGAAATAGCGATTCGATATTTACCGATTCGGTAAATACCGACTCGTACAGATTCGGTAAATTATTACCTACACCTGCCTGCTTCAGATTTACCGACTCTTAAATACCGAATCGGTATGATTCGGTATTTAAGAGTCGGTAAATCTGAATTACCTACATCGGGCCCCTAATGTCTACAGCACTACATGTCCCACAGCCAATATCCGTGCATACTCCAAATCCACTTCCAAATCCTATTCCACCAGCCCCGTCTTCCTCCACTCCAAAGCACACATTAGGCTCTCCATTGCCTTGGCCCATTTTTTCAACCTCTCATCTTGTGTTTGCCTTGACACTATGAGACACTATTCAGGTTTCAAAACCCTGCCATCCTTCTGTTTACCAGGTGACCTGCAAACTTCGATTACTCTCTGAGGCTCGTACCAAGGTGAGCACGCGCCAATCAACCTGAGGGCTGGATTTAGAGTTTGGCAGATGGTTACTCCATCGCAAATATGGCATCCATCCCACCTAATTAATGCACATGTAATTAGATGGACAGAATGTCCCTCGTGTTAGTGACAGAGTACCATTCGCCAAACCCTGGATCAGGCCCTAAATCAATCTAATCTAGCATCCAATGTCCACTTCCCATCACCTTGACCTAAAGTTACGTCTTTTATGATCCATACACCATCTCATCTTCTCCTGGTACCCCGGGCTTTTCTTTCATTTCGAAAAGAACAATTCATGGACAGAATGCAGAACAATGTCATACATTCACACCAGTACAGAGATCTGGGCCTAAATCCATCGTTTTTTTGCTTACCATGCCATTCGTTTGAACCCAGCCATATGCAAATCAGTCTTGACCCTGCGCCCTCCCTGGACTGCAAACAAGCATCCTAGGACCGGTTTCAGGGTTTCACCCCTCATCAGCCAGGATAGCTTGACTCCAGTGGTACGGGAGTCACATCTGAGCATACCCGTCCCACTCGAGGTGACAAATGCAAAAGGAACAACTATTGGACAGAATGCAGAACAATGTAATACATTCACCCCAGTACAGACATCTGGGCCTAAATCCATCGTTTATTTGCTCCATATGGCATTCTAGTTTCAACCCAGCCACATTCAAAGAATGGATTTAACCCAGATCTATTGACTGGGGGAGAATGTTTGATTTGCTCTGCATTCCATCCATCATCTGTGTGTCTTTTGCTTTCTCGCCCAAAGTGCGCCGGGTATGCCCGGATATGGTTCCAGGGCTCACTGTATCACTGGAATCATGCTAGCCTGGCTGATGAGGGCTGATGCCCCAAAACCAGTCCCAGGATGCTTGTTTCCGGTCCAGGAAGGACCTGGCTTGCGATGGATTTAACCCAGATCTATTGGCTGGGGAGAATGTTTAATTTGCTCTGCATTCCATCCATCATCTGTGTGTCTTTTGCTTTCTCTTACATTTCAACATCTTTACCGAACATGTCTTCCTTTTTCTGCCTATTGATTAACCACCAAAGACCTAATTTAGGGGCTCATTACGATCGCGGTTTTCCCGCATCCTCCGGGCTGGCGGAAGCTACCGCCGGCCCGGAGGATGCGGGAAAACCGCTGCGGACCCAACAAAGACCCACCGCCACATTAGGATGGCTGGTGGGTCCTGGTTTAAGTCCGCTGCTTTTCCGCCACGGTCGGCTTACAACCGCGGCGGAAAAGCTCCAATATGGCGGCGGTGTCTCCCAGACACCGCCAGCCATATTAGGATGTGTCCAAAAAATGCTTTTCCGCGGCGGGTTTTCCGCTGTGGAAAAGCATGTGGGACTTCACTGCGGGGGCCCGTTGTGGGCCCCCTGGGTGAAGAGGGGGTGGGGGCTGCACATGGGGGGTACCTATGGTACCCCCCTGTATTTGTATGCAGAAATCGGCAGGCACCGCACGGTGCCAGCCGCTTTCTGCATACAAATGCAATGTATGCATTTTTACCATTGCGGCGGGTGCAGCTTGAAGCCGCACCCGCCGCAATGGTAAAAATAGAGGATGTGACCGCCAGGGTGGCGGTCACATCCTAATTTAACAGGAGGGAACTCCGCAGGCCATGCGGAGGTTCCCTCCTACTCAGGGGTTGCGGACGGACGGAAGTCCGTCCGCGATCGTAATGAGCCCCTTAGTTGGTGGCCTGCGTACCTTTAGTAGTTCAATTTGTGTTTTCACAATTACAGCATTAAAGGCATTTGTATTTGACAGCAAAGTAATTTGTGAAGTTTTCTTCAGATAAATTAGAGAATGAACTGCCAAATAAATAGATTCCTTTATCACCCAGTTGAAATACTGTATGTGATCATTTGCTTAAGGATGATATAACACCATAAAAGTGTAACCACATCTTTTCATGGTGTTCAGCATCTTCTGTGACACGAATTGCACCCAATTGTCCATAATTATTTCTACCAGAATTCCTTATGATGAAACACATTTTCTTGGACCTCCGCAAGGCACCAGTGGTGGAAAATAGGCCCACATGCATCAACAATGCCATTTGCGATTCCTTATTAGCTAAAAATAAGGATTCGCTAATAAGGAATTGCAAAAGGCTATGCATGAAGAAGTCGCTAAAAAAATAGCGATTCCTTAAAATTCCTTAATTGCGATTCTCTAATTGAGAATCGCAATTAAGGCCCATTAGGCCGATTCATTCCTATGGGCCAAGAGGCCCATAGGAATGAATGGGAAGACATTCTCAATTTGCGATTCTCAATTAGAGAATCGCAAATTGAGAATGCAATTTCAAGGGTGCGAGGGTGTCAAAAGGACACCCTGTTGCACCCCTGAAATCTGCCTATAAGTACATCTTGCACACACACATGCCCCAAGGGCATGTGTGTGTGTAAAATGGAACTTTGAAAAATGCACGTTAGTGCATTTTTCTACGTGTTCGCAAATTACCATGAAGGTCAACTTCATGGTAATTTGCTCCCCTTATTAGCGAAATTGCTATTTTTTTTAAGTTTGATGCATTGCATTTAAGGAATCTCAATTTGAGATTCCTTCAATGCAATCGCAATTTAAGAAATCGCAATTTTGCGATTTCTTAAATTGCGAAAAGTACACAAATTATGATGCATCCCAAAAGTTCAAATTGCATTCGCAAACGGACAATTTTTGCAATTTTTCAATGATGCATGTGCCCCATAGATCGCAAACACTCACTGCTCCTCCTATCCCCCGACGGACAAATCCTACGACAGATTGAATGTATCCAACTCAACTTGGGTGTGAGGCGGCTCTTCGCTCCGCAAACTCGTTACAGCACACCATTGCATAACTGCGTACATGATATGCTTTCTGACAGCTATAATTGAATTTGATATGAACTGAGGCTAACACACATATATGTGTTGAAGTGGAACTCACGTCATCCCCTCTCATCCCCCGATCCATCTCAAGACATTCACACATAAGTAGTCATTCCTGCTCACACATGGTCTACATTACAATGTAAATTTAATTTAGATGAGATCGTATACTTTTAGGTGAATTGCAGTTTGGTTAGAACACAAAAAAAGAGAGAGAAAAGGAAAATTTATTGTTATATTTGTTGGTTGTAGTGTCAGTAATATTTAATGGCATGCAGAAAATTTTATTTACCACCCTGCCTGGTACCCCACCGAGAGTCGATTTAACAAATGTCACTGTGTTGCTTTGTGTAATAAAGTCGGCGAAGTTTGCAATATGCACAACTTGTTGAAAACTAATAAAGATGGGTTTTTAAACAGAAATTACAAAATACGTTTTCCTAATAACTAAGGACAACCTCTGTGATGATGCACCCACCCTCCGTACTTCCAGCCACTTAGAGTAGTAACCTATGGATGCAATGGCAAAGTAATCATGTCAGGGAGCGTAGATAAAGGTGCCAGCAAATGTATGGCAAATTCCCTCCACAGGCCACCTTCAATCAATCAATCAATCAACAATTTGTATTGCGCGCTACTCACCCAGAAGGGTCTCAAGGCGCTGGGGGGGTGGGGGGGGGGGGGGTTCGTTACTGCTCGAAAAGCCAGGTCTTGAGTTGTTTCCTGAAGGAGAGGTGGTCCTGGGTCAGCCGTAGGTGGATGGGGAGGGAGTTCCATGTCTTGGCCGCCAGGTAGGAGAAGGATCTTCCTCCAGCGGTGGCTCTGTGAATGCGTGGTACGGCGGCGAGGGCGAGGCTGGCCGATCGTAGCTGGCCGGTGGATGTGTAGAAAGTGAGGCGGTTGTTGAGGTACTTCGGGGTCCATTTCGTGGAGAGCCTTGTGTGCCTGGGTGAGGAGTCTGAACGTGATCCTCTTGTTGACGGGGAGCCAGTGCAGGTCTCTCAGGTGGGTCGAGATGTGGCTGCGGCGAGGGATGTCCAGCATGAGTCGTGCGGAGGCGTTCTGTATGCGCTGGAGTCTTTTCTTTAGTTTGACAGTGGTTCCCGCGTAGAGGGTGTTCCCGTAGTCCAGTCGGCTGGTGACGATTGCCTGGGTGACTGTCTTCCTGGTTTCGGTGGGGATCCATCGGAAGATCTTACGGATCATTGTATTACCTTGTATTTCTACTGGTCTTGCAGTCCTGCACAGACTTATCCCCCCTAAAACAAACCTTGCATGTACTGTGGGTACGTTTCATGGTATTGATCCAAGGCCATCAACAATATTCCCTAGCTGTGCTTCTAGCATTTATTTACAATCCACTATAGCCTTCATGATACAGCGTGACAATGTCCTTTCAAAATCCCAACAGTGGTGCAATGTCATTATCCCTAATTCAATATGACATTGTTCATCAATAATTTGTGTTTTACTTTTTTAGTGGCCACTCCGCCACCAACTATTCACAGACCTATTTCAGAGAATTATCTTAACTAATTTCCTATAACCACCTCATCTTATGAGAAATCAAATCACTACTGGGACACTAAGGGCCGGATGTAGGAAGCCTAATTCCGGTCGGTAACGGACGAAATTACTGAATTTCGGCCGTTACCGACCGGAATTAGGCTTTTCAGATGTAGGTGGCCAAATTGTAGGATTCGGTAATTTACCGAATCGGTAACTTAAGGAATCGGTAAATGACCGAATTCATAACATACCGATTCGGTAAATTACCGAATCCTTAATGTAGAGCGCACTCAAGTGAGTGCTTTTTACATTTAAGGATTTGTTATTTACCACCAACTATTAGTTGGTGGAAAATTCCGAATACCTTTCAAAAAGCAATTTTTAGCTTTTTATTCAGTGCCATGTGGCAGACATACATGCCCTTAGGGCATGTATGTCTGCCAAATGCGCACCCATGCAATATACAGGGTTGCAACAGGGTGTCAATGTGACACCCTGCCACCCTTATAGGTCTACCCCCTATTACCGAATCGGTATTTACCGAATCGGTAATTCTCATTCATTCCCATGGGCCTCCAGGGCCATAGGAATGAATGGGGAATACCGATTTGGTAAATACCGAATCGGTATTTACTGAATTTTACCGATTCTGTAAAATTTACCGAATCATTACCTACATATCATTTACCAATTCTAAAATACCGAATCGGTAAAATTCAGTATTTTAGAATCGGTAAATGATATTTACCTACATCTGGCCCCAAATCACTACTCCTGAACTTACACCTGCCAATACATCCTCATGTGTAAATGCAACTTTACACTCTTCACCTAACTTGTTACTCGAGGAAAATCAGAGTTCCAAATGTAATCTCCACAGCCCATCTGATTGCTCGTTCAGTTTACCAGGAACATATTTAACAATCTACTAATACAGCTGTACCTTGGAATCTGACCTTGCCTTCTGTGCTGTCGTATGCTTCCCATCTTCTGGAGTTAACATTTTTAATAAGCGTTTGTGGTTCGTCAAGATCACGAACTTCATACCCCAAATATAAGTTCTAAAATAATTTGCCTCCAATCACTGAAACTTTTTTCAGCAGAAGGTAAGCCCTCAATATCTGAGTCTCTCCCCTTCCTTTCTGCATTAGCACGTTCTCAACTCGTAACCACTTGTGTCTACAAGAATCGCACATTGTTCTCCTATTACAAATGGTTTTAAACATGGTGCCTTTACAAGTTCATGTTTGATACCCTCAAAACATTATTTTTTCCCATATAAATGAAGCACTTTTCTTCAGCAATCTGCATGGACGTTCTTTTTTAGCTCGCATAGCTAGTAATAAAGAGTCTAAAATCCAGTCAAGCCCAAAAATGAAAATAATTGTTTTTTCGTAGGCTTTCTAATACTTTGACAATTGCAACAACATGGCTTTTCTTGAGGTGCACTCTTTTTTAGGAGATTATTGCCCACATGCATCAAGCGATTTTGGAGTCGCAAACGGTGCAAATCGCAAAATTCGGCCGTTTGCGATTCCAAAATCACTTTTTGGGATGCATTAAACAATTTTTTAGAAATTGCAATTTTTTGCGATTCCTAAAAATGCAATTGCATTTAAGGAATCACATTTTTTGCGATTCCTTAAATGCAATGCATGAATGTTTTAATAAAATGCAAATTCGCAAATAGGAGGAGCAAATTAACACGAGGTTGACCCTCGTATTAATTTGCAAAATCTTTCAAAAATGCTCAAAAAAGCATTTTTGAAAGTGTCATGTTACACACACACATGTCCTTTGGACATGTGTGTGTGAAACTTGCACTTAAAAAAAATTTCAAGGGTGCTGAGGGGGGGGGGGGTCCTTTGGACCCCCCTCAGCACCCTTGAAATGCATTAACAAATTGTGATTCGCAAAATGAAAATCGCAAAATGTTAATGCCTTCCCATTGATTCCTATGGGCCTCTAGGCCCATAGGAATCAATGTAATGCCATTCCTTAATTGCGATTCGCAATTAAGGAATCGCAAATACAGAAAATTAAGAAATCGCAAAAACGTTTGAGATTTCTTGATGCATAGGAATTTGCGATTCCTTAATTTTAGCAATTTAGGAATCGCAAATTCCTACAATGATGCATGTGGGTGTATATGTTCTAAACAATCCCCCTCATGTTGGTCAAATATACACTTCTTGTGCTTGACTGTCATCCCACATTCTGTAAAACTGAGAGTCCTTCTTTCAAATGTGCATTGTGTTCCACCCTATACACCCCAAAAACACAAATGTCACCCTGAAAGGCTTTTGCTCATCAAGTCCTTCAGCATTTTGCTCATTAATCTCTGGAAAACAGGGAAAACACTCACTAACTTAACCCCTTCCACGCTCATGACGAGCTGGGCTCGTCATGCAGTAGCCTCCTGCTACACTGATGACGAGCCCAGCTCGTCATGAATAATGGTGTTCCTGTATTTACAGCACAGGGGAAAAATCCCCATAGCGTTCAAGTGGTTAAACGGCATTATTTTATACTGGCATGCTCTGCTTACTTTATAAATTCAGTACAATGTCTCAAACCTTCCTCCAACTCAATTTCATGGTAGGTGTGTCATGTCAATATTAGAAAAGTCTTCAGCACCCGACATGGAAGCAAGAATTTCTTGTAGATATGTTAAGAAAAGTTATATCCAGATATCATCTAAGCACCTCAAATCTATGCACAATCTTAAACCACCAGTGGTTTTAAATGAAATTACAACTGGTGAAAGCAAATCAGAGCTCTTAGTAGATTGAATTATAAGCTTCTTGCAAAGATCTTCCAGAAGTCCTCTTAGTTTACACCTGCAGTTGAATGGCATTCCTCATCTGTTGCCTTACTGCTACAGCATCCTGAATAAGTTTGGTTTTCTGTTTGAAATGTTCAAACTTTCCTAGCTCATTTCTGAAAAAACTGGAAATGTATTTTTCAAATCTGAATAACGGCTAATAAGGGTGTCCCCTTATTCTCTTCATTATTTGCATGCAAAGAAGGATCTGCCCTAAGATTCAGTCTTATTGCTAATTCTCCCTGGAAGCCTATACTAAACATGCTTTGCTTTATCAGTCACATATGCCCTGTCTCTAGTGATCTTCCGTTTAAATTTTAGATTTGGTTGGAGATGGAGAAGAGAACAATTCTTCAGTGCCACTGAAGCAGCAATCAGAAATGTACTTTCTGAACAGGTAATTTATGAACAGCTACATAAGAAAATATGTTAATGGTGATGCACAATATTATGGATCCAGTTGTAATGCCAACATTGGTGGCGTAACCAACTGCCAGGATGCGCAACCATTTGCTAGTGCCTTACCTAGCCCCAGGCAATATTTCTGCTTTTCAGATGACCACCATACATCTGTGTTGCATGTCGGTTGGCTGGTCTAAGCCTATGTCTCTGTCAACTGCGCAGCTGCATCACCGTCCCTCAGGCAAAGACCACCACATGTGAGTTCGCCCCTGGGTATGCATTCTGCATGACTGAACTCAACCGCATAGACACAAACAACCACCAGCCTCCTCTCTCAACCGTACCACAATTTCTTACACTTCTGTATCTCCACCCTTCTCCGTGGCACAATTAAGTATTGCACTAACTTACTGTGAAAGTTCATATTGTTCATGGATTACTTCGGCGAATGCAGAGTGTCCATATTGTTCTCTTTGGGGATAACTATACAGTGTAGTCTGTCTGATTTCCAGAACTCACTCCTTCAAGTCAGGTTGATCTGCCACGTATGGCCATTTCAGGTCCTACCCAGTGGCCTGCACTGATGAAAATGGATTATATTTTGAATGGGCAGAATAAATATTTGTGGTTTCTCCGAGTACTGAAGTAGTTATTAATGTTTTACAGACTGGGTTGTGTGTTACTGCTTTATCTTTGGGTTGGATACTGGGTTTCAGTTTCCATTTGTAGCCTTGAAAATACTTTTGGAAGAAAGTGTCTCAATCGACCAATTCATTGTATTGTATTGTATTGTAATAGCATTTATATAGTGCTTACTACCCCTGAAAAGGCATCAAAGTGCTTTTTCAGCGAATAGCACGCTACTCCAGAAACCATTAAGAATTAGTATTTGGTTTGAGAAGGATGGTGGAGGGTTAGAAGAGGGAAAAAAGGTTTGCATTTATATAGCGCTTGCTACCGCTGATGGGGTGTTGAAGCGCTTTTTCAGCAAGTAACACGCTACTCCGGAACCCTTAAAGGATTAGTGGTGAATTAGTTTAGTGAAATATGAAATTAATTTGAGTGGTGGACATGTTAGTCAGTTATTTGGATTGAGAAGGATAGTGAATGGATAGAAGAAGGGAAAAGGTTTGCATTTATATAGCGTTTGCTACCCCTGATGAGATGTTGAAGTGCTACTCTGGAACACATAAAGGATTAGTAGTGAATTAGTATAGTGAAATATGAAATTAATTTGAGTGGTGGACATATTATTCTGTTATTTGGATATTCAAGGATAGTGGAGGCTTAGAAGAGTGAAGGATGTAGAATTTTTTGTTTTTGGTTTTGGAGCTCATAGCAATAGGAGGAGGCTTGGGATGAGTAAAAGAGAGATGGAGGGGGAAGAGTCAGAGAGAAGGGTTTAGAAAGGCTTGTTTGGGAGATCTGAATAGTAAAGAGTTATGAGATGATGCAAGGAGAGGTAAAGTAGGGAGGAGTCTAGAAAGGGTTACTTTGGGGACCATAGTGGTAGAATGAGGTTTGAGATGAGTCAGAGAGTTGAGGTAGAGGATATATTGAGAGCGGTATAGGGTGAGAAATCGGGTAGGGCATTGGATATGCTGAATTAGAAGAAAAGTAATAAATATATAAATACATCAGTACATTGAAGTTTATATATGCATAGGGAAGGTAGTATATGTAGATTAAAGATGCATTTAATAAACTCTGGCTTTCAAGTGTTGTTGTACTTTAAATTACTTTTTTTGCGATTCAATAGTGAAGCAATTGTAGATAAATAGTTATGATATAAGATTTAGTTATTTATACAGTCACCTATATACATGTTAAAACATAGAATAATGTAACTATGAGTTATATGTACATTTGTTAAGCAGAACTAACAAATATCTATATTTTTAAATACATAATTATTATACACGTTTATACAAAGCAAATCACATATACACGTGCATATCCATAATGCAAATAAATGCTTATATACAGAGGTATATGCTGAATTTTTCTGTGTGCGTATGGTGGTTATGTGGGGAAGATCCAATTCTTGAGTAGTTTTCTGAAGATAAGTTGCTTATCCATGGATCTTATGTTGGGGGGTAAAGTGGGCGAATTCTGCTCTTTCTATCAGTTTGCCCAGGAAAGGTCCATTTGTAATCGGTCTGTAGCCTCTTACAGCCAATCCCAGCCCTAGTCCCAGTCTCCAATCAGGCAGGAAACCCTAAGCCCTACATCCAATAGAAAGTCTAACCCCCATCCCTAGTCCCAACCCTAGTCCCGGCATCCAGTCATGCAAGAAACCCTAAGCCATGTGTCAAATAGAAAGCCTAACCCCAGCCCTAGTCCCAACCCTAGCTCCAGCATCCAATCAGGCAAGAAACACTAAGCCCTACATCCAATAGAAAGCCCAGCCCCATGAACCAATACGACACCCCAAACCCATCCACCAATCTGATTACTAACCCTAAGTCCTACATCAATAGAATCACTGACCCAGGAACCAATCAGCACTCTCAAATACTCAACCAATGAGAACATAAATCAAAACCCAATAGAAACACCAGATACAACCACCAATCAGTGCACACATGCTGCATCCAATAGCAGCCTATATAGAGTCCCTGCGACCTCAGGCAATGTTTGCTGGCCAGGGGGCTGGAAGCTGCTCCTCAATTCAGAATTTCCTAGGAGACAGACAGGTTCAATCCACACTTTGGAGTTATGCAGGTAAGGGCCTAACAAACTGTCCTCTAACAATACTGTTTGTACAAAACTTTGCTCACTCTCCTAGCCACAAAACGACTGTACAATCCCTAAAAAACACAGCTTAAACAGGTAACAACAGATTACTACTGTCTCAGAGCATCCTCTGTTTAGTCTCTGATGTATAATATATGTTTCTAAGGTGGGAATAGGGGAAGGGTTGCAGGAGGGATCTGATTTCACTCCCTTGCTAAGACGAAATAGGAGCTGGGGTGGGATTGCTTAACACACAGGTCTGAACACAGAACAAGGCCTTCCAGGGCCTGGGTTGCGCGGGCCTGGTGGCTGTTGACGGTGCTGAGATTCATAGAAGCGGGGGGCCGAAGGGGTGTGCACATGATCGGGAAACGTGAGGGGCCTGCTGCAAGCGGTAGTCTGAGTCAAAATCCACCCGCCGACACCCGAGGGAAGAACGAACACAACTACAGGAAAGCTGGTTTTTCCTTCATTTTGCATCGGCCTATATGGTAGCCTCAGCGCCCTCTCTGGCTTGTTTCCATGTCCCCCCCCACCTTCTTCTTTTACCTCTATCCTCGTAGCCTATGTTTCTATTCTAAACTGTTTTCCCTGAACAATGAGACCTGAGCAACATGGCTGATGCCCGGTGGAGTTGCTTGACAACTAATGAGGAGATTGGCCCTGGTTTCCCCCTCGACCGTCACCTACCCAGCCGGACATCGACACAGTTCTTCCTCGTCTCCCTGCTATGTCTCCTTCCTCCCCTCCTTTTCCTATAAATTCTCTCAACCTCGTTGTTTGTTTACTTTACCTTATTACGCTATTTTAACTGTTGCAATTTATAACGCAATGTTTCCTCTGTCCTAGCGCTCTGATACCTACGGGTAAAGCCAGCGCTTTATAATCCTTTTGATGTACCTTCTAATGCAACGTTCCCCTGGTTTTACACTCTGATACCTCAGGGTCTAGATAGCGCTATATAACCTTCGCAAATCAAATAAACTAAAACTGTTTTTTCCTGAACGCTCAGACCTGAGCAACATGGCTGATGACCGGTGGAGCTGCTTGACAGCTAATGAGGAGATGGGCCCTTGTTTTCCCCTTTGACCGTCACCTGCCCAGCCGGACATTGGGCATTGTTCTTCCTCGTCTCCCCGCTATTACTCCATCCTCCCCCCTTCGAATTATTGAAACATTGTTTATGTGTACTGTACCTTACTCTGTATGCTCTTTTATCTGATGTATCTTGTAACGCAATGATTCTAAATGTAAAGCGCTCCGATACCCTCTTAGGTCAAGTTTGCGCTATATAAAACTTTATAAATTAAAAATAAATAAAATAAGGTAGTTTCATAAACAATTAATTCATGACGTATTCACTACTAATCACAACACTTCCGTGTTGTTCCTGTGTCCGTTGACGGATGGTAGATTTGTGGTCACAATGTTACATCAGATATGGTTGCGGAGTGATGACCACCGTGGAGGGAAAGGTTGGAAATTGCACAAGTACGGTGAAAGAGGAGCAGAACGACAGAAAACAGAATTATGATAAAGGTGTAGCAATAAAGGTGGAATCTGTTCATGTCACAGAGTATGTTAATTTGATGACGGCTGGTGCGATAAAGATAGGATTGAGGTGCATGAGAAGAGCAAACAAAGGAAAATAAGACAAAACTGAAAGAAAATTTAGGGGCATATTCTTAACAAAAGGCGATACATTATCGCCGCTTTTATCGGCAGGAAACTGCCGCTAAAGCGGCGATAATGGGCTTGATAACACGCCCTTGTGAATTCCCATAGAAGCCCAGGTTCTGGTGTTAACCTGGGCTGCTATGGGAATTCACAAGGGCATATTATCAAGCCCATTATCGCCGCTTTATCGGCAGTTTCCTGCCGATGAAAGCGGCTATAATGTATCGCCTTTTGTTGATAATATGGCCCTCTCTTCGCTAACGAACGTACAAAATAACTATAGTGAGAACTCAGGATAAGCACCCTCTTCGTGGGGTCATATTCAAATTATAGCCCCTAAGAAGGAATCCTAATTAATTCTGCATCTATGGAGGTCCCTCTCACTTGTTAAATGAAGCACTCATCACTGTGCACCGAGGGGGGAAATGGTGCACACCTGCCCGTTGAACATTAAGGGTCGGATGCTAAAATGAAGACTTGTGCTGGTCGCAAGCCTCTGGTTCTAACCGTTAAGAGATATTATCAAGTATAACTTTTAGGGCAAGGCTCTGGTCTGCAATCCAGTGAGGGGTGCTGGTCTGCAATCCAGTGAGGGGTGCTGGTCTGCAATCCAGTGAGGGGTGCTGGTCTGCAATCCAGTGAAGGGTGCTGGTCTGCAATCCAGTGAGGGGTGCTGGTCTGCTAACCAGTGAGGGGTGCTGGTCTGCAAACCAGTGAGGGGTGCTAGTCAGCAAACCAGTGAGGGGTGCAGGTCTGCAAACCAGTGAGGGGTGCTGGTGTGCAAACCAGTGAGGGGTGCTGGTCTGCAAACCGGTGAGGGGTGTGGGTCTGCAAACCGGTGAGGGGTGCGGGCTGCAAACCGGTGAGGGGTGCTGGACTGCAAACCAGTGAGGGGTGCGGGACTGCAAACCAGTGAGGGGTGCGGGTCTGCAAACCAGTGAGGGGTGCGGGACTTCAAACCGGTGAGGGATGCGGGTCTGCAAACCGTTGAGGGGTGCGGGACTGCAAACCAGTGAGGGGTGCGGGTCTGCAAACCTGTGAGGGGTGCGGGACTTCAAACCGGTGAGGGGTGCGGGACTGCAAACCGGTGAGGTGCGCGGGTCTGCAAACCAGTGAGGGGTGCTAGTCAGCAAACCAGTGAGGGGTGCAGGTCCGCAAACCAGTGAGGGGTGCTGGTGTGCAAACCAGTGAGGGGTGCGGGTCTGCAAACCGGTGAGGGGTGCGGGGCTGCAAACCGGTGAGGGGTGCAGGACTGCAAATCAGTGAGGGGTGCAGGTCTGCAAACCAGTGAGGGGTGCGGGTCTGCAAACCGGTGAGGGGTTCGGGTCTGCAAACCGGTGAGGGGTGCGGGTCTGCAAACCAGTGAGGGGTGCGGGTCTGCAAACCGGTGAGGGGCTCTGGTCTGCAAACCGGTGAGGGGTGCGGGTCTTGTGGAGGTCGCAAGCCTCTGGTTCTAATAAGAGATATTATCAAGTACAACTTTTAGGGCAAGTCTCTGGTCTCCAAACCAGTGAGGGGTGCTAGTCTGCAATCCAGTGAGGGGTGCTGGTCTGCAAACTAGTGAGGGGTGCAGGTCCGCAAACCAGTGAGGGGTGCGGGACTGCAAACCGGTGAGGGGTGCGGGACTGCAAACCAGTGAGGGGTGCGGGACTGCAAACCAGTGAGGGGTGCGGGTCTGCAAACCAGTGAGGGATGCGGAACTTCAAACCAGTGAGGGGTGCGGGTCTGCAAACCAGTGAGGGGTGCGGGACTTCAAACCGGTGAGGGGTGCGGAACTGCAAACTGGTGAGGGGTGCGGGTCTGCAAACCGGTGAGGGGCTCTGGTCTGCAAACCGGTGAGGGGTGCGGGTCTGTAAACTGGTGAGGGGTGCGGGACTTCAAACCGGTGAGTGGTAGGGGACTGCAAACCGGTGAGGGGTGCGAGACTGCAAACCGGTGAGGGGTGCGAGTCTGCAATCCGGTGAGGGGCTCTGGTCTGCAAACCGGTGAGGGGTGCGGGTCTGCAAACCGGTGAGGGGTGCGGGTCTGTAAACTGGTGAGGGGTGCGGGACTTCAAACCGGTGAGGGGTAGGGGACTGCAAACCGGTGAGGGGTGCGGGACTGCAAACCGGTGAGGGGTGCGAGTCTGCAATCCGGTGAGGGGCTCTGGTCTGCAAACCGGTGAGGGGTGCGGGTCTGCAAACCGGTGAGGGGTGCGGGTCTGCAAACCGATGAGGGGCTCTGGTCTGCAAACCGGTGAGGGGCTCTGGTCTGCAAACCGGTGGCTCTGGTCTGCAAACCGGTGAGGGGTGCTGGTCGGCAGACCGGTGAGGAGTGCTGGTCTGCAATCCAGTGAGGGGTGCGGGTCTGCAAACCGGTGAGGGGTGCGGGTCTGCAAACCGGTGAGGGGCTCTGGTCTGCAAACCGGTGGCTCTGGTCTGCAAACCGGTGAGGGGTGCTGGTCGGCAGACCGGTGAGGAGTGCTGGTCTGCAATCCAGTGAGGGGTGCGGGTCTGCAAACCGGTGAAGGGTGCGGGTCTGCAAACCGGTGAGGGGCTCTGGTCTGCTCTTTGGTTCATCAGAAGAACTTGTAAAATTACACACAGAAGGAGCTTGAAGAGAAAGGAGATGGAGCAGACCTAAGAGAAAGATGATGGCCAAAGAGATGTTGGGAAAGATAACAACATGCTCAAAGGAGTGAAAGGAATATCAGAAGGAAGCGACAGATTAACAAATGAAACAATAGGATAGATATAGAAATAACGACCACAGGATGACATCTAGAGGAAGCAGAAGTAGTTTCAGAGTTGGGAAGAGAAAGAAGGAAGTCACGTTTTCAAATAGGAGACAAGAAAGAGAGAGAAAAGGGTGAGGGAGATAAAGGCAGAAGAAAGAGTAGTGAAAAGCAGAAGAAGCATTAGCACAGGATGAGAAACGTTTGGCAATTTTGGAGCTAAAGAAAGTTTCAAGGCCAGATGTAGTTGAGGGATAGAAAGAAATGCCAGATTGGCTCTACAAGGGGATAGAAGTTGGTTGAGGGGGACGAAAAGACGGCAATGATCTGAGTGGGGGAAGTAAGGCTACAGAGATAGTAATGTTGGGTGGCCTGAAGAAGAGTAGAAATGTTTTTGCATTTGTCACCCCGAGTGGGACGGGTATGCTCAGACGTGAGTCCCATGCTCTCCATGCCACTGGAATCAAGCTATCCTGGCTGAAGAGGGGTGAAACCCCGAAACCGGTCCTAGGATGCTTGTTTCCAGTCCAGGGAGGACCTGGCTTGGCAGTTCGGGCTGGAATGTTCCCATGAGGCACAGGGTCAAGACTGATTTGCATATGGCTTGGTCCAAACTGGAATGGCATGGTGAGCAAAAAAACAATGGATATAGGCCCAGATCTCTGTACTGGGGTGAATGTCCGAAATTGTTCTGCATTCTGTCCATCAACTGTTGTTTTTGCTGAAGAAGAGTAGAGTCATCTGAAGAGTGGGGAGAAGACATATCGTCAAGGTGACAGTTCTTGCCCAACCACTGGACCACGCGGAGGATGCTAAGAGCGTCAGAAAGAGCAGCGCGAGTTCGGGCTGCGGATCCTTGGGCGCTCGCGCACTGGCGGCCTCGTCCTCCAACCTCCTGTTTTCTTTGGACTCACTTGAAGCCCAGTCCATATTACACACTCTATGAAAGAACCTCACATTTTTATGAAGAAAGTTTGCTTTTTGCCAGCAGCTGGCTGTAGCTGCTGCATAAATCTGCCTGCTGTTTGCACAGGCTCCATGACAGGGCTGCAGAGGACACAGCAGCCATTGTTACAGCCTGTCCCGCGCAGGCCACTGGCACATGACTGCAGGCTTCAGCGGAGGCTTTTTTTCGTGAGGACGATGGGGCTTGTTTTTATTTCTCTCGGTCAACAGAGCACTTGGCGAGCCATAAATCGACCCCTTCAGTCAGTTATGAGAAATTGTGGGGAGCTTGGTTCTCCAGCACTCAGGGGCACTTCTGGAAAATCGAATTAGACTGGAAGCAGTGAATACCAAATCCAAAAGCAGCAAGTCAACTAGAGGCTAGCTGCTCTTTTCCATCATGTGGGCCACCATAGTAGGTCTCCTTACTGGTAGGGCCAGGGGCTGCAAGCCTGGCAGGCACGGGAGGCTATTCCCTCCGTGGGTCCCCCGGCACACGCTGGCCTGATTGGTCAAGTGCAGTCTTAAGAAGCGTACTCCCCTAGTCTTCTGTGTAAAGTGGGCACAGAACTCTATGCATTCTGGGATAAATTTGCATATATGCAAATCATGCTAGTATGGCATCCTAAATCCCAGGTTAGGAAGAAGCTGGAAGCCACCATTATTGGACCACTTCCTAATTAGAAATCCCCTAGAATCTGCCCCCTCATACTTCCACCCCAAAGGCAGATGAATCCCGATTTTTTAAATGCAATCGAATATTGTGATAGTGCATCTGATCCAACATAGTACTATTAGGCACGAGGCAGGAATGAGGGGTGCGAAGGAGAAGGAATGACTAATTATTTATTATATATCAGGTGCACAAGATCGAAGACCCAAAAGAAAGAACGGCATAGCGACGAGAATAAGGCCTCAAGCCAAACTACTAAACTTCCCTAAAGCACCTTAAAAATTGTCCCGTTCGGCAACATGCTTTTCTGTGGCTTCCTTGGGGGATCTGGTGAGGAGATCAAAAGCTGTGTTTCAAAGAACTAGAGGCCAGTCTAGAGCTTTCGCTACCTGCGTGGTGGTGGGCAGGTAGATACGGAATGCTGCGGCGATATTACCGGCTCTTTTTTAGAAACCAGGGAGAGATTCTGGAAGCCAAAAAATTTTAAAGGCACGTAGATTCTTTGAGGTGACCCACATCCGACGAATCCAAAGCTCTCGCCATTTTCTAACTTGTGGCTTCTTTATAGTGGTAGTGAAATAGCCTATCAAAACTTCTTAAAACAACTTGCGCATTGCTACTTAGCTCCGCCCCTCCCAGAAAACACACCCGCCCCACTTTCCTTATGTTTTTTAAAGAACCAACAGGTGATGCGGGGAGAGGCCGGATCCCAGGAGCTGGTAATGGGGGAGGACCTGGACCTGGACCTAGGAGCAGTGAAGGTCACCCCAAGGACATCTTTGCCTTACTTGCCTCCAACCTCAGCATGGAGAACAGATGTGACACCAAAGAACACCTGGGAGATGTGTGAGGTAGTCACCTGACTTTTTTCAGGAAACCCTACTATCCCTAGGGTTCCATGTTAATAAAGTAAAACCTGTGATTGGGATAACAGGATCTAACTGCAATTCTTCCTTGTGGTCAGTGTGCTGTAGTTAACTTGGCCCGATTCACAGAACTAACTTAAGACAAAATCCTAAACTTACTACCATTTTGGTATTCACAGAAGGCACTTACTCATTTTGGTATTCACAGAAGTTAGGAGTCCTAACTTTAGGACTTCTAAATGCCTTCTGTGAATACCGAAAGTCTTAAAATTAGGATTTTTCTCAGTTCAGTAGTAGTAAAGTTAGGAGTCCTAACTTTAGGACTCCTAAATGCCTTCTGTGAATACCGAAAGTCTTAAAATTAGGATTTTTCTCAGTTTAGGAGTAGGAAAGTTAGGACTCCTAACTTTTGTGAATACCGAAATGAGTAAGTACTTTCTGTGAATACCAAAATGAGAAAGTGACTTCTGTGAATACCAAAATGGTAGTAAGTTTAGGATTTTGTCTTAAGTTAGTTCTGTGAATCGGGCCCCTTGAGTACTTGTGTTACTCCAAGTGCTGGTGTTCTCTTCGGCTGTTCTTTCTGGAAACATATGGATGTACAAAGTCCCTCCACCTTGCAGGTTTGTTATAGAGGAACAGGGTGAAGCCTCTTCCATTTCTAATGCATTCATACAGCATTCCTCAACTAATCACACATTCATTCTTGAGACATCCTCACAGGCACTTCTATTGCAACCACACAGGTAATCCACTAGAATTCCCACAGGCATCTTTTATACCCACAGATGCGATTTCCCAAATGCATTCATCAAGGTATTCTCAAATGCAGACCTTCCCAAACTTTATAGAGCAACAAGTTCATGTCCCATGTTTTGCGCCTCTTGGTGTCGTCTCACCTTGAAATGAGCCAACACCATCACTTTGTCCTTCTGTCCTGCCTTCGCCCCTGTATCCCCCTACTTCTGTACAATCTATCTGGACCCCTCACTTCTCACCTTGAAGTCTTCCTTAATGACCCCACCCTTGCCACATAGGTCATCTTGTATCTCATCCTGTGATGCCATTCTGTGCATAGTCCATGCTTTACAAAACCCTACTCGCACATAAATAAATGCACAAATCAGAAAATAAATAGAGATATATAAAAACATGCACAAATAGATGCTCAAATAAATAACCAAATAAACAAATATTTGTCCAAAGAAAGATATAAATACACACATAAACACATCTATACTTACATATATAAATACAAAAGCAAAAGATCTATACTTAGGGTAAGAAATCAATACATAACTGTATAAATACATACAAAGCAACCACATAAATACCCAAATAATAAGCAGTGTGATATATAAACCTATACATACATATATATAAAAAAAATACTAAATAAATACTCAAATACATAAATTAATAAATAGACAATCTGTCGCAGGTATAGCCTGCTCTAGCCGTGCCACAATTCTTTCAAGTGTGCATACTCCTTGTAAGGAAATGCCTCTTTTTGTAAGACCTCCTCCAGGGTTTTCCACTGATTCTGCTGGTGTTTCCACTCTGGGAATGCTGACCATTCCTCATTGCCAGTGCCATGACCCCTAAAACGTGTATTTTACCTTGGCTATACCCGAGTGGCATAGGCTAACTTACCTGGAAGTCCCTAATATATGGTACCCAGGGTCTGTAAGTTAGTGAGCCCCCGCACCTAAGGATTGGAGTTTTGCCACCCAGGGGGTGATGAGTAAAGCAAGCAGTGGCAATACCAATAGGTCTGGCTTTAAAGGAATGTTGTATGGTAAAATCCTGCATTACAAACAAATAGCATAGGAGCAGATATGCCAGACCATGAAGAATCTCCAAGTCCACCACTGCAGACTGAAAGGGCAGTCAACTGTAGTGCTAGTCCGAATTTGCCATTTCAAAGCCATGGCAAATTCCACTGCCCCCCGAAACAGGTCCAAGCCTACCAAGCCCTAAGGCAGGGTGCTAAGAACAAAAGGGGATAGGTCCATAAACACGTGGTGGGGGCTAGACCCTTTATAGAATATATAACACAAATTGCCCGAACCACAAAATCTCCACAAGCTTATTAAGAGGGAAAAGATCAATTTATTGTGACCCCCCTCGACATCCTACTTAGTGTCAATGTTTTTTTATCTATTTCAAGTTTTGACAAGCTATATGACAGAAAACAACAATACATTAAATATTTACACACCTATATATACTTTGTACATGCATGAAAAACAAATTCTTTACACAGTACAAAAAGAAAAATTCTTGCATCAATCATTACAAAAAACTAAGAATACATCACAAACAACATTAGAACAAACATTACAATCAAAAAATGAGAAAAATAGGAAAAACCAATCCTAGGGGGAATTATAAGCAAATCAATGGCTCTTAAACAAATTAATACTGGACCAGCTGGTCCTAGTATCGTAGAGATGACATTTTATTCCACCCTATGAAAGTGCTGATGCGTTTCGAGATCAGGCACAATGTCGCTGATCTCTCATCAGGGCTGATCAAAGGTGAGAACACTTTGATCACATCAGCGGCGTGCTGTTATTTTCGACCAGGACGGCAAATTCAGAGCACATTTCCAAAAATTAAAAAGGGAATAGAAATACATCATTAAGGAGCCTATCTTCATGGTGGTTGATTACATATAAGTACGCCGGTTGGCGGCAGTCGACAATAGCAAGGTTGTCCTGCCTGGCCACGTTTAGAAATATTTGGTTTGAAACCCTTTACGCCTTAATGCCCTGCTCTACTTACAACCAAGTTTGATACAAAGAATAAAACAGCCCTGATAAGAGATCAGCGACATTGTGCCTGATCTTGAAACGCGTCGGCACTTTCATAGGGTGGAATAAAATGTCATCTCTACGATACTAGGACCGGCTGGTCCAGTATTAATTTGTTTAAGAGCCATTCATTTGCTTATAATTCCCCCTAGGATTGTTTTTTCCTATTTTTCTCATTTTTTGATTATAATGTTTGTTCTAATGTTGTTTGTGATGTATTCTTAGTGCTTTGTAATGTTTGATGCAAGAAAATTTCTTTTTGTACTGTGTTAAGAATTTGTTTTTCATGTATGTACAAAGTATATATAGGTGTGTAAATATGTAATGTATTGTTGTTTTCTGTCATACAGCTTGTCATAACTTGAAAAAGATAAAAAACATTGACACTAAGTAGGATGTCGAGGGGGATCACAATAAATTGATCTTTTCCCTCTTAATAAGCTTGTGGAGATGTTGTGGTTCGGGCAATTTGTGTTATATATTCTAAGGCAGGGTGCAGCATAGTTCACGGGAAGAACATGTATTTTACACATATGTGTTCCGATAGTAAAAACACAAAATTGTTGTTTTTACTGTGGAAATATTTGGTAACCCCTTTGGCAAGTGCAGGGTTACACGCTGACTCCTCAGCTGTACTAACTCCTGAATGGTGCGACCAAAGCTGATACTCCAAGGTATTAAACAACTTGTTACATTAAGCCCAACTTGGTTCTCCAGTTGAAATTAATGTAACAAGTTACAGTGTGCAATTTTATCAAAGTTGTCATTTTGTTGCCTTTAATCCTCTGGGCCATTAATGGTTGCACATGGATCTTGAACCAGAGACAGCGTTCTGCCCTCCAGGGGAGATGTGCTAATGACTTAAAGGAAAGGGGGCAATAGCGGCCTGCACTGGAGAGAGGTGTTACCTCCCTCCCGCAGGAAGCCACATGGTTTTGGCCCAAAAGGCGATTTTCAAAGCTGAAGCTGCCTCTGAGGGGCAAAAGAGGAACATTTTGGAGAGAGGCAGACCCATTGTTTAGGTAGACTAGCTGGTACCAGGAAAGGAGAGGGGAACCCTGATGTCAAACCGGTTTTCTAGGGGCATGAAGCCACCGTGGTAGCAACACCTCTGGGATGGGCTGGGGAGCTCTAGACTCTAGGAGAGGGGTTCTGCCATCTTGGGATTATGGAGAATGGTGCATCCTGGGATAGCCAGATGCCACAGTTCCCAGGAAGTAGTCATCAGGAGGGAGGGAACCTGTTAGCCTATTGGCCAACAGCTGCATCCTACCCTGAGGGCATTTTCTGAGCATAAATACGGCACCCAGAACTCAGATCTCAATTGGACTAGAAGAAGGACCAAAGAAAAAACGACCTGCTATACACCAAGTTCCCGGCAAAGAGAGGCTACAGCAAAGTGGGCTGCACCTAGTGGCTAGTTGGAGTGCACCTGTTGTGTGCTGCTCAAGGAGCAGCCATCTCCTGAGCCCAACCAAAGCAAAGAGACTCAAAGGGTCATCTGACTGACCTCCTGTTTGCAGCACAGGGACACAACAGGTGAAGAAGTCTGTTAAGGGTGAGTGGTAGCCCAGATCTCCAGACTGCCGGGCCCCTTTGTCGTGTAGCTCCATGGACCAGGACCCGACACTCAGAAATTTCATCTGAGTCTGCTGGACACCGCAGAGACTTTGCACCACTCATCATCAACACGAGCACCTTCTTCCTCCTCCTTCCTCCTCAGAGACCTTATCTTTCACCTAGAAGACCACTCAGAAACAAACTCTATGGTCCTTTTAGAAAACCTTGGCTACTCAGCCTAAACCAGCATGTTACCGAACCTACCCACACCGCTAGAAGCCTATTGGACCAGATTTTCTCCTCATTCAGTAGCATCACTGTGGACAAGCCAGCAACTATAACCCAGACAGACCACGTCCTCACCAGTTTCAGCATACCTAACCCACACCACCATAGACCTACCACCACCGGACACATCTGCCACAACTGGAAAAGCATCACAGAAGAGAAGCGGGCTTTTGCTCTCTCCGCGGTCTAGCCCAAGCATATCAGCAAATTGCTGAAAGACATCAAGAACCTCAACAGCTGGCTCACAGCATGCACCAACACCCGGGTTACCCTCAAGTGAAACCCAACCGCCAGCTGGTACACAGAGGGACTCAGGCTGACAAAACGCCACTGTAAGTAACTGGAGCACAAATGAAGAACATGCCAAAACACTAGATATAAAGACATCTTCAAACTAAGACGCTACCACCGGCAGGTAAGGAACATGAAGCGCAAAGCTCTTGCCGATTAGATTGAAGCCGGCACTAACAACAGCAAGCAAATCTTCACTATCACCAAAGATTTCACAATGCCCCATTCTGCCTCCAGCAACATCACCCCCTTGAAAGACCTTTGCAACAAGCTCTCTGAATTATTGTGTAACAAAATCATTTTCATATACAGCAAATTCAACCACCAACCAGCCCCTGTCATTCTCGCAACTACCCATCATGACCAAAGAAGGAACCCTGACCTAGTGGCCCGTCATCATCACTATCGTAACTGCTGGTAACATAAAGAACACTCACTCAGGGACCCCATCTGACCCTTGTCTGCACCACACCATCATGAAAGGAATCCTACCAGTCAACAAAGCGGTAACATCCATCCTCAATGCCCCCATTGACTCAGTCAAATTCCTGGATACACGGAAACATGCTATATTGCACGCCTGCTCAAGAAACCACCCTATATCCAGCCACGCTTATACAGACCCATATCCCTCCTACAGCACCGAGCAAAGGTCTTGGAGAACCGAATCAACGAACACCTCATTGTCCACCTCAGCAACCACCAGCTCCTTGACACCACACAGTCCAGATTCCGGCGAAACCACAGTAGAGAAACAGCACTCATCACCACTACAGACGATATCCCCATGATCCTTGACAGAGGAAACACGGCAGCCCTCATTCTTCTGGACCTCTCTGCAGCAGTTGACACGGTCTCCCACCATATTCTCATTAGGTGCCTGCACAAATTGGCACCTAAGGACCCGCTCTCGACTGGATATGCTCCTTCTTAACAGATAGTACACAAGCTGTCAGCCTGTCACTTTACTTCTCGAAGCCAACAAACTCAGCTACGGAGTGTCTCAAGGTTCATTGCCCAGCCATACTCTCTTCAACGCATACATGATCCCTCTGGCCAACATCATTCATGCACACAACATCAACATCCTCTCTTGCGCGGACAACATGCAACTCATAATCTGCCACTCGGCCACGACCCCAACACACAAAACAAGGTAACAGCCTGCTTGATCGAAGTCATTAACTGGATGAAAGACAGCTGTCTTAAACTCAACACCAACTCAATAAAAATAGTGGTCTTCATAAGAATACTTCACCCTGGGACTCTAACAGGTAGCCAGCCTAACCCAGACCCACACCCATACCCAACACCAATGCCAGGAACCTCAGAATCATCATCGAAAGCAAACTGAACATGACCGCACAAGTCAACACCATCAATGCATACTACTTCCACACCCTGAAGATGATGAGGAAGATCTTCAAATGGTTTCCAACCAACACTAGAAAACTTGTCACTCACTCACAAGTGACCAGCAAGTTGGACTACGTGAACACTTTCTACTGAGCAACTCACCAGAAGACTATGAACCATCCAGAATTTGGCAACCAGGTTCCTCTTCAACATCCCACACAGACCTCACATCACACCACCCTTCAGGGAGCTCCATTGGCTCCTAGTAAACATATGCGCTCATTTCAAACTCCTCCCACACACATTCAATGGACTACAAAACTTAGTACCCACCTACCTGAACCATCTCCTTCCATCAACAACCCAGGCACTTCTGGTTCACAAGACTCCTACTACGACACATCCCACACATACACAGAACCAGATTAAGAGGACGGGCATTCTCTTACATTGCTCCTAAAGTGTGGAACAGCCCCCACTCCACATCAGAGCCTCCTCCTCCTCTCTTCTTGAATTCCGCACGAAGCTGAAGACCTGGCTTTTCAACTAACCAACCTACCATAGGGTGGGCGGTCAAAGTGCGCTTTACAAATACACATAACATGAGATATTGCATCAAACTGATCCCCTGGTTTTACAAGTCACTTATAGACATTACTAAAATTAACATCTTAGCCACCCAAACAAGATGGAAAACTTGTATTGAGAGGGCCCCGATGGATAAGTAATGGAATAGGATGAAGGAATACACTCTGAGGCCCTGATTAAGAGCTAAGGCGTTATGTATCTCATATGATAAATAATAATACCACATGGTATGTTATTTATCATGTGCAAAAAATAAAACCTATCACCAGTTTGTGGGGAATAACATGAGGATGTTGGTGTTTAACACACCAAAATTCGCATAGTACAGTAAATACCATACAATTTCCCATGCTAAATTATGGCAGGTTTAGCCTGCTGAAACGTACCAGCAACTGGAGTATTTAATGCATCTGATAATTATCAGATGTGTTAAATACAGAAAAAAATGTAACTCCGACCTGTGCATAAACAGGGTTTACGCAAGGGTCGGAATTTACTGGCCGGCTCATGATCAGGGCCATAGAGTCTCTATAAATGCACAGTTCAAATACATTGAATTTAATTATCTGAACGCTACATACTTAATGCCCAGATGACAGATACACAGAAGTGCCCTAGATGTGACACCATAGATTTAGATTTTTCACACATTGTGTGACATTGTGGACCACCAACACATTACTGGGAATAAACAGTGCAAGAGCTGAATATTCTTTATACTAAATTAAACAACTTAGACGGTCGACACGGAAGTGGCTAGTCAACACTGTAATGGCTGGCACCACAAAGGTTTGTTAAAAGAACCCTCACACACCAACCTAGTTGGTGTCATGCTTCATCCTTGGGTTCCCAGCCGAATGCTACTCAGCTGTGCTGCGACACCTGACTACAGTGGAGCTGGGTTTTTTAATGTTTTTTTGTGATAGTGATGAAGTGGTGTGGTTTAAAAATACCTCTGGGAAACTCACTAATAGTTACTTTATTCCCAGTGGCCTATGGTATATTAAAAATAACGAGTGGATAATGTTATGACTTATAATTTGTGTCTTAATTATCCTTGGTCTACAGGTGTTAGCTCTCATGAAAAAAATGCAAAGGAGCTTTCTTCAGGACCTCTCTACTATAAATATAAGTGAACGCGAAAAAAGTGACTGGTGAAAGATTTTTAACCACGTGTTAATGCACTTTTGGCACACTCGCTCAGGTGTGCTTTTTATGCTTTGTGGACTGACCGTAAATGTGGTCCACTGCTGTGCGTGTACGTTATTTACGCTAGATTCATTGCCGATCTGTTCCCAGGAGGGGTGAACCCCTATTGTCACACATCTGTCAAGGTGCTCAGCCGCATTGCTATGTACTCCGGGGTACTCAGGAACAGGACTTACACGCACAGCATTGGACCAAATTTACAGTCAGTCCACAAAGCATAAAATGCACATATATTCTGATCAAAAACCTTTATTGCACCTACTAAACGGAAATGGTGCAGGCAAAGCCTCTGTGCGGCTAGTTCACATTTTATCTCACTTACATGAATGCAACTTTGTTATGAAATACATTCCAGGTGGGCATAGTGTCAGGGCACATTGTCTTTCTAGGTTACCACTAACAGACAATTAGCCAGAAACTAAATTTGATCATGTTGACTGGGTTGTTGCTTCTATTGAAGAAATGTTTGGTTCTAGAACATTGCTTATTCGCAAGGACAGACTTAATTCTTCTGAAGAAGACAAAGTTCTTCAGTGTGCAAAACACATGGTGGTCACTGGCTGGCCCAAAGAACGTTTGTTACCTGCTCCTTTAAGAACCTTTGCTCAGGTCTCTGAGGAACTTTACATTGTAGAAAACATACTCATGCGTGGAGATCTGTGTGTTCCTCCTGTCTCACTTTGCTTGAAAATTTTTCAAGGAGCTCATGAAGGCCACTTAGGTGTAGGAGGCATGTCTAGGAAGTTGAAAGAACATTTTTGGTGGCCTGCTAAGAAGTATCCCAATGGATGGGTAATTGCCAGACCTGTCTAGTTTCTGATAAACATTAGGAAATGGTCAAAACACCTTTACATTTAGTACCTGTTTCAGAAGAAACTTAGTTGAAACTGGCTCTTGATTTTGCTGGTCCTTTTGACTTATTACCCAGTTACAAGAGATATATCATAGTATTAATAGACTACTTTTCTAAATGGGTAGAATTTGAATTCTGTAATACTCCTAACACATTGTCTGTAATTAATTTCATGTCCAGAGTATTCAGTTCTGAAGGCTATCCCAAGGAAATATTTACAGACAATGTCACACATTTCACATCTTGTAATACACAGGATTTTCTTTAATGCCATAATGTAAAACATCGAAGAGTAGCTTTGTATCCACCTTACAATCTGCTTTAGCCTGCAACTTACCTGTTGAAGAGTTCCTTAAAAAACAAAATTGGTCTTAGCAACTACTCCCCATTCTACCACAGGGATTTCTCCCTTTAGGCTTATTAGGAAAAGCGATCCCAAAGGTAACATGTGTCCAGATTGGTTAAAGGTGTTAAATAAAAAACAGAATTATTCATGTTTAGCTTTTGAGGACAAACAAAAAATGAGAAATAATGTATCTATACAACAAAACACACAGAAACATCTCTTGGACTCGAAGTATACCAATGTTTATCATGATTTTCATGTAGGCGATTGGGTCATGGTTAAAAATCCTAATAGAGTAAAAAAGGGAGCTTCAAAGTTTTCTCTCCCTGCACAAATTCTTAAAACTGCAAAAGGGTCACTCTTTTTGGATAAAAAAGGGGTAGTGGAATAAAAGAGTGGCTATTAAGCTGACACCTGATCAGGCAGCTAAGATTCTTGCTTCCAAGAATTTATCGGTAGCATATAATTTCAATTTTTCAAATTTCTCCCTGAGTTCTTCGTCTGAGATGTAGCAAACATGTGTTTATCCAATCAATCCACTCCTCATGACACACCTACTCATACTCCACTTGTGAGTTCACACTTTGATGAACCTTCATTCCAACAAGATGTTCATTCTCAGCAGGGTGATTTGAGTGAAGAAGCGTGCTCTGGTTACTCCAGGACATCTCATAGTTGTTCTTTACCTTCTAGGTTTAGAGATTTTTATATGTATTATGTTTTATTTAAAAGGAGGGGGCTGATGTAATGATGCTTATGAAGACACAATTATAGTGTGTCTTCTATGTTTATCTCCATGTTTATTAGGTTCTGATACGTACATTAATTTCCGCGTGGCACACGCTGAAGTCAACATGTTTATAGTTGAAGGTGTATTTCTCGAGCTGCCGTTTCTCCTCAACCAACTCATAATGCGTGCAACAATCGGATACACCCTGATCTTCGCTGAGGAGAGATGCAAAGAATTTGTAGTTCATCTGGATCTTCGCTCTTTGTTTGCTACTGTCATTACCAACTTTACACTGACAGTGGAAGTATTGAAGCTATGGAACTGTGGTTTGGTGGTTTATTTGTTCTGGAGAACACCAGAGCTCATAGTTGAAGAAGGTCCCTGTCCCCTAGGGAAACTACAAGTTAAATCTGGAACAGGCTTATGTCATTACTCGTAAATTCTCTCTATTGATTTCAGTTCCTATTTGACTACGTTGTTGAACTAGCAAACTACTTTTCCTTGTCCAAAGCAAATTAGATTACAAATGGAACCAGTACAAATCATTTGCCACTGGTGAACTGGGATGTACACATGCCCAGACAGCACATCATTTGCAAAACTGAATTCTCTGACTTCGACAGAGCATTAGGTGGCTTGACACCAGCCGCCGCCGGCAGTGGGAGTACCTGCAGGGCGGTGACATGGGGAGGGACAAGGTGGGGGGTAGTAATGTATGGATTACGGAGTTTTACAGGTAAGTAAACATTTAAATAAATAAAACGAATTTCGTTGCGAGCACTGTATCGCATTTGGGGATGCAGTGCACTCAACGAAATTCGTTTTATTTATTTAAATGTTTACTTACTTAGAAAGCTCTATAATTCAAACATTACTACCCCCCACCCTGCCCCTTTCCCTCCCCCTCCCCACGTCACCGCCCTGCAGGTACTCCCACTGCCGGCCGCGGCTGCTTGACACACCTACAAAAATCACATAAAATAATGACTTTAGAGACCACACTCACACATTATATGAGGTCATGTTTCAGATAATTTTCTAATATGGTCCTATTTTTGTATCAAAGTATTCGGGTTACATAATAAACCAAGAGACTGAAAGCCTGAAGGGTTGTACATTTCATCTAAACCTGGGGAGAGTGACAATATAGGACCAGAATCCATATGTTATGTTTATTATATTCATGTCTCATTTTGATCCATTTATCAGGAAATTTATGCTTTTTTACCATCAGGTAAATGTGTATTGAAAACAGGAAGTGAAAGTTTGGACTTTTTGCTTGCTTGTGTTTAAAAAAAGATAAAAACAGTTCATTATGGTGTTTTGAAGAAGTTGTTTTAATAAAATATGTTTTGTTTTGTACTTCATTGAATGTATAATTTGTAAAGAACTGTGTATCTCTAAAAGGGGTGCAACACACTCCTATCAGAAGCAATTTCCTGTACAGCGGCATAATATACCACTAAGTATTTTAAATATTATAACTTTAACACTATTTGCACTAGTCACACATAGTACAAAAAAATTACAATTTACACCAAATAATCTATTTCCTGTCATATTACATCTACATCTGTTAAAACACTTTCACGCTATATCTGTTCCAATTACTACAATGCTCTGTACACCATCACATTCTACGCTATTACCCTCTATGCCACTCCACTCTACACTATTACACTCTACACCACTCCATTTTACACCAATACACTCTATGCGCTTCCACATTACGCTCAAATGTACACTATTTCACCGTATGCAACTCCACTCTACGACACCACACTCTATGCCATTCCACTCTATATCACTCCACTGTATGACACTCCAGTGTAAACCACCGCACAGTACGCTATTTCTCTACTCACCATGGCACTTTACATTACTCAACTATATGACAATACACTCTACACTATTACACTGTACAACACTCCATTCTACAGCACTACACTCTATGCCAATTCACTCTACCATAATACACTCTACGCTATTACACTGTATGCCACTACAGGCTATCCCATTACACTTTACTTTGCTTGTAATGTCTAGGCACAGCCAGTTCTGCTTTAGGTGTGCAATCATCTGGGAGCGAGGCATGAATGCCAGTGCTGATTCTCTATGCCACGAGAGCCCTGTAACAACCTGAGAAGTGCATATAACTCCAGGCAAGAATAGCACCTGGGGGAAAGGGGAAGTGGAGAAAAAACAAAAGATGGCTTCCTGTGGTCCCTTCAAGGTGATTACATCAGTTCTTCATTTTACAGATTCCGTCTGTGTTCTAGTGTTGTTGTACGTCCACAGGAATATAATGCGTTTTTAGGACTTTCCTCTATCTGGTTTCAACATGACCATACGTAGAACATCAATTGGTAAGTGTATGTTCTTACCTAATACCTCCCACTTTCCCACTTAGAATCTACTTCGGTGGTCGCGGCAAGAAGCAGCAGCATGACCGTCATTAAGAGGGTAAGTATTACAGGTTTGAAAATAAGTTACAGGCAAGGTAGGACTCGGCAGTCCAGCTTTTATAGTGCCGCACTCGAGAATTCTGAATGCGACTAGTCTGGGCTTCCAGCAGGCCGGACAAACGCAGGAGAATGCAGAGAGACTAAACCACGTCCCCTGCCTCGATCTCTATCCCTACTTCTGGGTTTTCTGCCACGCCACGCACCCTGAACAGGGACGTGTGGCTGTGACACCGCTCCACTCTACAAAACTCAGGTTTTCGGTATTCCACTCTTCAATCCTCCACTCTACACCACTACAATCAATCAATCATATAAATTTGTAAAGCGCGCTACTCACCCGTTAGGGTCTCAAGGCGCTGGGAGGGGGGGGAGACGCTACTGCTCAAACAGCCAGGTCTTGAGTTGTTTCCTGAAGGAGAGGTGGTCCTGGGTCTGCCGTAGGTGGATGGGGAGGGAATTCCATGTCTTGGCCGTCAGGTAGGAGAAGGATCTTCCTCCGGCGGTGGCTCTGCAAATACGTGGGACGGAGGCGAGGGCGTGGCTGGCGGATCGGAGCTGGCGGGTGGGTGTGTAGAACGTGAGGCGGCTGTTGTGGTATCTGGGGCCCATGTCGTGGAGAGCCTTGTGTGCGTGGGTGAGGAGTCTGAACGTGATCCTCTTGCTGACGGGGAGCCAGTGCAGGTCTTTCAGACTACACTATACACCACTACATTCTACGCTATTCTACTGTATGCCACTACATTGTACCTCACTCCACTTTGCGCCACTCTACTGTACAGTACTCCACTGTATGCCACTCCACGCTATACCACTCTATACCATTCCACTTTACGCCACTCCACTCTACCCCAATCTAGTGCAAACTATTCCACTGTATGCTACTTCAGCGTACGTGACCTCACCCAATACTGCTCCACGCTATGCTATTCCACTGTACGTCACTACACTGTAACTCACTCCGCTCTATGCTAGTCCACTCTAGAACACTCCACTGCATGCTGCGCCACTCAACTGTAGGCCACTCCACTCTATGCCTCTCCACTCTAACACACTCCACTGTACGTGACTGCATTGTACACCACTACAATTTACCCCAATCCACTCTACACGATTCCACAGTAAACAACTCCTCTGTACGACACTCAACTCTATGCTATTCCACTCTATGCCACTCCACTGTATGCAACTGTGGCTTCAACTCAGAAGCCACACTACATTAACTATAACACGCCTTTTTACAATGCATGGTTTACTCACAAAAAATTGATTTGCGAGGTCATATCTGTTATTGCAAACATTATTATTTTACATGGGATAAGTGAAGTAATATATAATGGTATAAGCAGTGCAGGTAAAAGACAGAGTTATAGTTAAGGTAGTGTGACTACTGAGTTGAATACAGTGTGTAAGGAGGTGTGTGAGTTAAAATAATTTGAAGGTGTTGCATAACTTATAAGTTAAAGATATAAGTATACATTTTTAAAAAAATCTGTTCTTTAACTTTTGTTTGTAGCTAAAGAATAACAAAAGGTATATTAATTCAAAGGTGGTGAGTAAATGATACATTTAATTTATACCTACAACTTAAGAATCTGTAATGCTTTGAATTTGAAGGTTGGTTTATATGGAAAAAATAAATAAAGTTTTCCTAACTATACCGATGGTTTAGCCTTATATATATATAGTTATATACATTCTCTGAACAAACACAGTGGCGCTACGCTTACAAAATAAAACTAATAAGCAAACACTGAAATTGAGCAGTTATGATTCAGTAAACTAACCATAACTTGCAGACTTGTCTTGCACTACTTATGCCCTCACATATTAAATCCCTCATGCCATGTTAGATGCCATTATTGAAGTGCTCTTTTGCAGCTGCATTAAACTGTGCCATCTTTCCCATGCCTGCGTCTGCTTTCTTTGAGCTGCATGGGCCTGCATCCTCTCCCCACACACCTGTATCTGCTCCTCTCCCTGCCTGAGCCTGTTTCACTCCACTGCCTCCACTGATGCTAGGCATATACCCATGCCTGCTGCCACAGCTGTAATCTTCCCTCCCTGCTACCTCTGTATCACTCTCTGCTGCATGAGCCTGTAGCCTCCCATACCCCCAGTCCTCATCTTCTCTGCCTGTACCTCCACCCCCATCCCACCTGCCACAGAGGCTTGCATACCAGGGCCTGGTGTATCCTATGTGCTCTCTTCTTACAGCATCAGCCTGGTCCACTGTCCTCACGCTGGTGGGTGCTGAGTGTCTCTCTCCTCTGCTGCTGTGGTCTACAACCCCTTCTGATACCTCTGCCTGCATCCTCTGCTGCTGTCCCTGCACCCCCTTCAGATACCTGTTCCTGCATCCTCTGCTGCCAGGCCCTGCACCCCCTTCGGATACCTGTTCCTGCATTCTCTGCTGTCCCTGCACCCCCTTCTGATACCTGTTCCTGCATCCTCTGCGTCCTGCCCTGCACCCCCTTCTGATCCCTTCACCTGCCTCCTCTGCTCTCAAGACATGTACCCCTTTCTGATACTCCAGCCGGCCTCCATTGCTGTCAGGTCCTGCACCCCCTTCAGATACCTGTTCCTGCATCCTCTGCTGCTGTCCTGCACCCCCTTCTGATACCTGTTCCTGCCTCCTCTGCTGTCAGGTCCTGCACCCCCTTCAGATACCTGTTCCTGCCTCCTCTGCTGCTGTCCCTGCACCCCCTTCAGATACCTGTTCCTGCCTCCTCTGCTGTCAGGTCCTGCACCCCCTTCAGATACCTGTTCCTGCCTCCTCTGCTGCTGTCCCTGCACCCCCTTCAGATACCTGTTCCTGCCTCCTCTGCTGCTGTCCTGCACCCCCTTCAGATACCTGTTCCTGCCTCCTCTGCTGTCAGGCCCAGCACCCCCTTCAGATACCTGTTCCTGCCTCCTCTGCTGTCAGGCCCTGCACCCCCTTCGGATACCTGTTCCTGCCTCCTCTGCTGCTGTCCCTGCACCCCCTTCAGATACCTGTTCCTGCGTCCTCTGCTGTCAGGCCCTGCACCCCCTTCGGATACCTGTTCCTGCGTCCTCTGCTTCCAGGCCCTGCACCCCCTTCTGATCCCTTCACCTGCCTCCTCTGCTCTCAAGACATGTACCCCTTTCTGATACTCCAGCCGGCCTCCATTGCTGTCAGGCCCTGCGCCCCCTTCAGATACCTGTTCCTGCGTCCTCTGCTGTCAGGCCCTGCACCCCCTTCAGATACCTGTTCCTGCGTCCTCTGCTGCTGTCCCTGCACCCCCTTCTGATACCTGTTCCTGCCTCCTCTGCTGCTGTCCTGCACCCCCTTCAGATACCTGTTCCTGCGTCCTCTGCTGTCAGGCCCTGCACCCCCTTCAGATACCTGTTCCTGCGTCCTCTGCTGTCAGGCCCTGCACCCCCTTCAGATACCTGTTCCTGCCTCCTCTGCTGTCAGGCCCAGCACCCCCTTCTGATACCTGTTCCTGCCTCCTCTGCTGCTGTCCCTGCACCCCCTTCAGATACCTGTTCCTGCCTCCTCTGCTGCTGTCCTGCACCCCCTTCAGATACCTGTTCCTGCCTCCATTGCTGTCAGGCCCTGCACCCCCTTCAGATACCTGTTCCTGCCTCCTCTGCTGCTGTCCCTGCAACCCCTTCTGATACCTGTTCCTGCGTCCTCTGCTGTCAGGCCCTGCACCCCCTTCTGATACCTGTTCCTGCGTCCTCTGCTGTCAGGCCCTGCACCCCCTTCTGATACCTGTTCCTGCGTCCTCTGCTGTCAGGCCCTGCACCCCCTTCTGATACCTGTTCCTGCCTCCTCTGCTGCTGTCCCTGCACCCCCTTCTGATACCTGTTCCTGCGTCCTCTGCTGTCAGGTCCTGCACCCCCTTCAGATACCTGTTCCTGCGTCCTCTGCTGCTGTCCCTGCACCCCCTTCTGATACCTGTTCCTGCGTCCTCTGCTGCTGTCCCTGCACCCCCTTCAGATACCTGTTACTGCCTCCTCTGCTGCTGTCCCTGCACCCCCTTCAGATACCTGTTCCTGCCTCCTCTGCTGCTGTCCCTGCACCCCCTTCAGATACCTGTTCCTGCCTCCTCTGCTGCTGTCCCTGCACCCCCTTCAGATACCTGTTCCTGCATCCTCTGCTGCTGTCCCTGCACCCCCTTCAGATACCTGTTCCTGCCTCCTCTGCTGCTGTCCCTGCACCCCCTTCAGATACCTGTTCCTGCGTCCTCTGCTGTCAGGCCCTGCACCCCCTTCAGATACCTGTTCCTGCGTCCTCTGCTGCTGTCCCTGCACCCCCTTCTGATACCTGTTCCTGCGTCCTCTGCTGTCAGGCCCAGCACCCCCTTCTGATACCTGTTCCTGCGTCCTCTGCTGCTGTCCCTGCACCCCCTTCAGATACCTGTTCCTGCGTCCTCTGCTGTCAGGCCCTGCACCCCCTTCAGATACCTGTTCCTGCCTCCTCTGCTGTCAGGCCCTGCACCCCCTTCAGATACCTGTTCCTGCGTCCTCTGCTGCTGTCCCTGCACCCCCTTCAGATACCTGTTCCTGCGTCCTCTGCTGTCAGGCCCTGCACCCCCTTCAGATACCTGTTCCTGCCTCCTCTGCTGTCAGGCCCTGCACCCCCTTCAGATACCTGTTCCTGCCTCCTCTGCTGCTGTCCCTGCACCCCCTTCAGATACCTGTTCCTGCCTCCTCTGCTGCTGTCCTGCACCCCCTTCAGATACCTGTTCCTGCGTCCTCTGCTGTCAGGCCCTGCACCCCCTTCAGATACCTGTTCCTGCCTCCTCTGCTGTCAGGCCCAGCACCCCCTTCTGATACCTGTTCCTGCCTCCTCTGCTGCTGTCCCTGCACCCCCTTCAGATACCTGTTCCTGCCTCCTCTGCTGCTGTCCTGCACCCCCTTCAGATACCTGTTCCTGCCTCCATTGCTGTCAGGCCCTGCACCCCCTTCAGATACCTGTTCCTGCCTCCTCTGCTGCTGTCCCTGCACCCCCTTCAGATACCTGTTCCTGCCTCCTCTGCTGTCAGGCCCTGCACCCCCTTCAGATACCTGTTCCTGCCTCCTCTGCTGCTGTCCCTGCACCCCCTTCAGATACCTGTTCCTGCCTCCTCTGCTGTCAGGCCCTGCACCCCCTTCAGATACCTGTTCCTGCCTCCTCTGCTGCTGTCCCTGCACCCCCTTCAGATACCTGTTCCTGCCTCCTCTGCTGTCAGGCCCTGCACCCCCTTCAGATACCTGTTCCTGCCTCCTCTGCTGCTGTCCCTGCACCCCCTTCAGATACCTGTTCCTGCCTCCTCTGCTGCTGTCCTGCACCCCCTTCAGATACCTGTTCCTGCCTCCTCTGCTGTCAGGCCCTGCACCCCCTTCAGATACCTGTTCCTGCCTCCTCTGCTGCTGTCCCTGCACCCCCTTCAGATACCTGTTCCTGCCTCCTCTGCTGTCAGGCCCTGCACCCCCTTCTGATACCTGTTCCTGCCTCCTCTGCTGCTGTCCCTGCACCCCCTTCAGATACCTGTTCCTGCGTCCTCTGCTGCTGTCCCTGCAACCCCTTCTGATACCTGTTCCTGCGTCCTCTGCTGTCAGGCCCTGCACCCCCTTCTGATACCTGTTCCTGCGTCCTCTGCTGTCAGGCCCTGCACCCCCTTCTGATACCTGTTCCTGCCTCCTCTGCTGCTGTCCCTGCACCCCCTTCTGATACCTGTTCCTGCGTCCTCTGCTGTCAGGTCCTGCACCCCCTTCAGATACCTGTTCCTGCGTCCTCTGCTGCTGTCCCTGCACCCCCTTCTGATACCTGTTCCTGCGTCCTCTGCTGCTGTCCCTGCACCCCCTTCAGATACCTGTTACTGCCTCCTCTGCTGCTGTCCCTGCACCCCCTTCAGATACCTGTTACTGCCTCCTCTGCTGCTGTCCCTGCACCCCCTTCAGATACCTGTTCCTGCCTCCTCTGCTGCTGTCCCTGCACCCCCTTCAGATACATGTTCCTGCCTCCTCTGCTGCTGTCCCTGCACCCCCTTCAGATACCTGTTCCTGCATCCTCTGCTGCTGTCCCTGCACCCCCTTCAGATACCTGTTCCTGCCTCCTCTGCTGCTGTCCCTGCACCCCCTTCTGATACCTGTTCCTGCGTCCTCTGCTGTCAGGCCCAGCACCCCCTTCTGATACCTGTTCCTGCGTCCTCTGCTGTCAGGTCCTGCACCCCCTTCAGATACCTGTTCCTGCATCCTCTGCTGCTGTCCCTGCACCCCCTTCAGATACCTGTTCCTGCCTCCTCTGCTGCTGTCCCTGCACCCCTTTCTGATACCTGTTCCTGCCTCCTCTGCTGTCAGGTCCTGCACCCCCTTCAGATACCTGTTCCTGCCTCCTCTGCTGCTGTCCCTGCACCCCCTTCAGATACCTGTTCCTGCATCCTCTGCTGCTGTCCCTGCACCCCCTTCAGATACCTGTTCCTGCCTCCTCTGCTGCTGTCCCTGCACCCCCTTCTGATACCTGTTCCTGCGTCCTCTGCTGTCAGGCCCAGCACCCCCTTCTGATACCTGTTCCTGCGTCCTCTGCTGTCAGGTCCTGCACCCCCTTCAGATACCTGTTCCTGCGTCCTCTGCTGCTGTCCCTGCACCCCCTTCTGATACCTGTTCCTGCGTCCTCTGCTGCTGTCCTGCACCCCCTTCAGATACCTGTTCCTGCGTCCTCTGCTGCTGTCCTGCACCCCCTTCGGATACCTGTTCCTGCATCCTCTGCTGCCAGGTCCTGCACCCCCTTCGGATACCTGTTCCTGCACCTCTGCTGTCAGGCCCTGCACCCCCTTCAGATACCTGTTCCTGCGTCCTCTGCTTCCAGGCCCTGCACCCCCTTCTGATCCCTTCACCTGCCTCCTCTGCTCTCAAGACATGTACCTCTTTCTGATACTGCAGTCGGCATCCATTGCTGTCAGGCCCTGCGCCCCCTTCAGATACCTGTTCCTGCATCCTCTGCTGCCAGGTCCTGCACCCCCTTCGGATACCTGTTCCTGCATCCTCTGCTGCCGGGCCCTGCACCCCCTTTGGATAAGGCAGCCGGCCTCTATTGCTGTCAGGCCCTGCATCCCCTACAGATACCTGTTCCTGCATCCTCTGCGTCCTGCCCTGCACTCCCTTCTGGTACCTCTTTCTGCTTCCTCCTACTCTTCCTAGTGATAACTGACTGCGTCAGTTGCTGCCTGCACACCCTCCTGATACCTTTGTTAGCTGTATCCCCTTAATACCTCTGCCTGCATCTTCAGCCGTGGGGCCCTCTTGCCTGCACCCAGGGCCAGCTCTAGGGCGGTGCGACTGGTGCCATCGCACCGGGTGCTGACTTCAGGGGGCTTTGAGTCTGCAAGTTTATTTTGCTTTTAAAAAGAACCTGCTGCTGCATTCCTCGCCTCCAGCAATTTCCACGCAACAACAAAAATGTCAAGATAACTCTGGTGATGAATGTTCTTCTTTGAGAGAGAGCAATGTTTTAGCGACGTTTTGACTGATCATAAAAAATCACAGATGATTAATATGCCTGCTGCAAAGAATGTGTACCATGCAGATCACAAAGTGCACATAATGTAAATAGGTCAGTGGGTCACTGCTTTTCTAAGAGACATATTTTTGTTACTTGCAGTTTATACAATAAAATCCAATCCTAACATAGACCAGTGAATTATTAACTGTCATGAAAGAGCTGCATGCACACTGCAAAGTACAGATTAGAGCATAGATTAATGTTGTAAAAAGGGTTCATTTGGGTAGCCATAGATTTTTATTATTAACGCCTTAACGGCGGCCGTGATTTTGCGGAAGTGCGGCACTTCCGAAAAACGGGCGGGGCCGCGTCGGCCATTGGCCGACGACAGCATTGGGGAGGAAGTGCTGCCGGCGGCCAATGGCCGACGGCAGCACAGAACGGGTTAAAGAGAACCCCCAATTATGGTGTTCCATTTTCAATTCTTAGTTTGTGCTTCTCCAGACCAAGCACTCTTAAACTACACCGCCTACCAGTATGAATGACATGTCACTCCTCCACCTTGTAGGACTCCGGCTTATGTAATGTTTCCTATATTCTGATTTACATGCATATGACTGATTGTCTCTGTTCAATGTATGTGTGATGCAACGTGCTCTGACGCCCTTTTCTGGTATGAGTGGTGCTATATAACTAATTAAATGCATCTGAGAGAGAGTGGTTATGGAGCCTTGAGGGGTACTCTTAAGAGGTGGCGGAGAGGGAATCCGTAGAAGGAGGTGGTTATTGGGGGGCACCAACAAACATTGTCGCACCTGGGGCCACCAGAGCTTAAGACGGGCCTGCCTGCAACCCTTAAGATACCTCTCTGCCTGCCCTGCGCCTCTGTACCCGCTGGCTGATACCCCTGCCTGCATCCTCAGCTGCTGGTCTTCTTGCCTGCGCGCCTTTTCTGATACCCCTGCCTGCAGCCTCTTCTGCCTGTCCTGCGTTGCTGCACCCCCTGCCTGCATCCTCAGCTGCTGGTCAGCTTGCCTGCGTGCCCTTTCTGATACCCCTGCCTGCTGCCTCTACTGCAGGGTCCTCTTGCCTGCACCTCCTGCCTGCTGCTTCTGCCTGCATCCTCAGCACTGTGTCCCCTTGCCTGCACCCCCTGCCTGCTGCCTCAGCTGCTGGGTCCCTTGCCTGTTCGCCCTTTCTGATAGCTCTGCCTGCATCCTCCCCTGCCTGTCCTGCGTCTCTGCACCCCCTGCCTGCAGCCTGCCTCCCCTCCTCTGCCTGGCAGCGCCCCCTCCCCCTTCGGCCTCGGGTATGCAGCTGCTGCCTCCCTGGTGATGAATGGGGGTCACAGGCGGAGCCGGGCCTCTTCCAAAGCCCAGGCCCGCACCAAACCCTGCTCAGCCGAGGGGCGGGGCCGCCGGCTCTTCCCACCCAAAAACTTTCTATTCCCTCCAGGCCACGGAACTCGGAGTTTCTGACTTTAAATCCTCTTCTCCCTGGAAGGGACCGTCCGTGCCCACACCGGAGCACTTTACGCATCCCTCTCCGGGCAGCAGGGGGGCCCGTCTGCTGTGGTTTCCACTCCAAGCTGCAGGCACAGGGCCTGGCCGCTCTTTTGGGGCTGGTTTAGGGCAGGCACCCCTCCTCCTCCCCTCCCCCTGTTCCCTCCCCTCTCCTTTCAGAGCAGGGAGGCACCAGGCAGAGGGAAAAAACGCCAAAAGAAGGGGTTTGTGTGAGAGAGTGCAGTCACCCAGAGACGCCTGTTGTTCCGGACGGACTTTCCCAGCTCGCCCCTCGCCACAAAATGTCTGAGGCTTGAGGGTTCCGACAACAAACAACAACATCCCAACTCGCACGACGGGCAGACCCGCGGGACTCTCTTCTTTGGGACAGACAGGATTTTTTTATTCTATTTTTGCTGCTGCTTCTGAAACCGGCTGCAATCCGAGCCTCGCCTGGTGAGTGGCCGCATGGAGGAGGGATGGAGGGAGGTATGTGGCTCTCTCTGCGCCTTGAGCATCTAAAGTTAGACTCCAGGCGCACGGTGCGCCTTTGGGGTGCCTGTTGCACGGTGCACACGAGGCGCCCGTGCTGTTTTTAGGTGTGAATTCGGTGCACCCTCTGCGCTCCTGCGGTATCCTTAGTTTGCATCTTTTCTGTGGCTCGCATTTTTCTCACTTTTCCCACTCCTCGCTGAGTTTATTTATTTGTTGTTTTACGGTGTGTGAACGACGCACCCACCTTGTTGGGTTTTTGTGCCTTTGAGGCCGATGTGTGTGGTTGTAAATGCCCCTGCAGCGGAGTTTTCGGTCGTGTTTGTGGCCGCTGCCGGCGCGCCAGGAGAGGCCTAGTTTTGCATCCAGGGCCTGGCTGGCGCAGGAAACCCGGGCAGACCCACACCGGGCCCGGGAGAAGTCCAGAGCAAGAGCATTTTTTGAATGTGTACCGGGGTGCTTTCCCCCTTCTTCCTCCGCAGGGTTGCGCTTGGAGAGAAGCGAGTGTGTTTGTGCTCCGTGTGTGTGAAATGTGCATTGTGCCTGCTCACTGGGCAGTTTTTGTCAGTGCGCCGCGGCTGTTTGTCCCATGTGGCGAGGAAAATGAAATTCCACCAAGACGCGTGTAATGTTGTTATGCTGCTGTCTCTGTCGTTGTTTCTGTGGGAGTGCTATTGCCAGAAAATGTGTGTTTACTGTGTACAAATCTTGTCTCGAGAGACACATTTAAACCACCTTCACTGTGCAACTTTACGAGTTTAAGTTGTTGTTGTTTAGAAACTCGATCAGAACTGTAAGGAGTGACAGCGGGGGTGTGTACTCGCGGTACAAACTGATGAGACGCCCCAGCTCGCTCGCGCCTGTCAACAGGTCCTCTCGCTTTGCATCCTGGTACTTGTAGGCCGATTTTCCATGTTGTCATTTCGTGGCTGCAAGAGCCGGAATGCAAAACACGGACTGCTGACGGCGAGCACTGGAGACATTGAGATATTTGGGATAATAAATGACGTGTTTTTCATATAGTGCTTGCCACCAAGCTTTGCTGTTTCACGGCGCTGAGGGAAGCTGTTGCTTCAATGCAAAATTCAACTGTAAATTGTGTGCTGTGATTGTGTGATCTGTAATTGTGCTCTCCTGCTCCTGTAACATGTTGTACTAAATTGGAAAGCGCCCATTTATCACCCCAAAATCATCTTAGCGCTTCGATGAGTCTTTGGTTTGGCAAGGGGTGGGGAATTGAGCACGTGTAATCACCACTTCGTGGTTTCTTGCAACACCGCAGGCGCAACTTAGTCACCAGCTCTGTTTTTGCTTCTACACTGATTACTACCTTGTTTCTGTTTCAGGATTTTTTAAAATCATGTTACCACCCCGATGAGCGAATTAATTGTGAATAGATCCAGGCTGTGCGTGGCCATGAAGTGCATGTTTGATGACACTGTATTGGTTATGTCAGACAGGTCTCTGTTACGTGTATACTGCTTGTTTTCCCAGTTGTTTTCCCTTTGCATTCTGGTACTTGTAGTCCTGTATTTTGACAACAAAAGTGGAAACCTTCAGGAATTGAATCCAGCATCAAATCTTGGCCATAGCACTGTCTGCCTTATATTTTGACTTTCAAAGCCGTTCAGTGAAGCCAGATTTTGGAGAGAAAACGTAAGCAATAGGCCTAAAAAGCTGGGCAGAGAGCAGCCTCGGGGTCCAGGCGGTTAGCTGTCATTTGTGACCTCAGCACGAGGCTGACTTCCAGACTCAATCATGGTTGGTTCACTGCCTCTCCTAGACCTGTGTTTAGAAAGGCAAAAGTGAAACTACAAGTCCCAGAATGCAGAGTTGCTTGACTAAAAAGCAGGTGCTAAGATGTTGTTGGACAGCTAGGGAAGGTGGGTTGGAGGTCCTGGTCCACTCTGTAGTTTGGAGTGTGGGATGAAGGGATGGTTTTTAAACTCAGAACGGTGGACAGGTGGTCCTGGTACCCAGCCGTATGTTAGTTTATTGGTTGAGCGCACGATTGACATAAACTAAGCACTCTGGGCCCGATTCACAGAACTAACTTAAGACAAAATCCTAAACGTACTACCATTTTGGAAGGCACTTACTCATTTTGGTATTAACAGAAGGTACTTACTCATTTTGGTATTCACAGCAGTTAGGAGTCCCAACTTTAGGACTCCTAAATGCCTTCTGTGAATACCGAAAGTCTTAAAATTAGGATTTTTCTCAATTTTACTACTACTAACCCGAGAAAAATCCTAATTTTAAGACTTTCGGTATTCACAGAAGGCATTTAGGAGTCCTAAAGTTGGGACTCCTAACTTCTGTGAATACCGAAATGAGTAAGTAACTCAAAATGAGTAAGTAATTGGCTTCTGTGAATACGAAAATGGTAGTAAGTTTAGGATTTTGTCTTAAGTTAGTTCTGTGAATCGGGCCCAAAGAAACCACAAGACTTGTGAGTAAGTTACACACAAAACAAGTTATTGCTATGAGTCTCGTTGTTATTTTTATTACCATCACATCTGACAAGTGGCCTTGTGTGATTGGGTAAACTTTCATCCATCCCTGGCTTTTTCGAGGGCTTGGAAAACCATCATTTTAAATGGCAAATTATCTGTAAAAGTTACTCACCCCTTTGAAGCTGTGCGGAAAACTATGTTAGAATGGCTTCTAAGTCCAAACTTCAGAGAACATTTTAACAACCCGAACGCAGTGCGCCAGCTGCACAGAAATTAGCTCCATACTAACATGGAAGCTGCCGTAAAGGGAGAAAATGCAGACAACTCTTCACCTGCATTTTGTGTCTGTGGAATGGGATGTATAACTTTTATTACTTAGGCCCGATTCAATAGAACTAACTTAAGACAAAATCCTAAACTTACTACCATTTTGGTATTTACAGAAGGCACTTACTCATTTCGGTATTCACAGAAGTTAGGAGTCCTAACTTTAGGACGCCTAAATGCCCTCTGTGAATACCGAAAGTCTTAAAGTTAGGATTTTTCTCAGTTTAGTAGTAGTAGTAACATTAGGACTCCTAACTTTAGGACTCCTAAATGCCTTCTGTGAATATCGAAAGTCTTAAAGTTAGGAGTCCTAATGTTACTACTACTAAACTGAGAAAAATCCTAATTTTAAGACTTTTGGTATTCACAGAAGGCATTTAGGCGTCCTAAAGTTAGGAGTCCTAACTTCTGTGAATACCGAAATGAGTAAGTGCCTTCTGTGAATACCAAAATGGTAGTAATTTTAGGATTTTGTCTTAAGTTAGTTCTGTGACTCGGGCCCAGAATATACAAACTGCCACTGAATTGGGTGGTAATTGAACCTGTTGTGTAAAGTGTCACGAATCAGCAAGATGTTAAAAGCAAGTGCTGTATGAAAACTTTTATGTAAACAATCACAAAAACACCGCCAGTTAAATAAACTGGCAGTGAATGCATTTCCAAAACCTGCCCTAAGCCATGCAGGGGAGTGATGGAGCGGACGCCGGAAGTGTACAGCTGGAGACAGGGTTGGCCTTGCATGTTAAGGACAGACAGCCGGAAGTCTGTGCTAACACCCGGTCTACCCACGCGGTGAGTGACAGGCTGGCTGTCATCCGCGCACATGGGCCGAGTCTGGGGTTTGTCTTTAGCAGTCCACGTTACCACCCTTTCGAGCTGCCCTCTAGCTGTAGGCATGAGACTGAAAGCAGTGTTTGGAGGCAGGGACCCGGGTTCGAATCCCGCCTTCCCCACTTGGACACATTTGATCAGATTTGCACTGATCCGGCCTGGAATAAAGTGGGGGCTGCTGCCTCACACGCCCAAGACTTGTGCCATTTTCACAAGCACCAGCGAGTCCACAGTGCACGATTTCTGTTGCTGGTGTCTCACACCTCCTCGCGCACACCGATTTTCCTGATCTTGTTCTGCACTACGTCACCACAAAAAGTGAAGCGTCCTATTTTACAATGCATGCAAAATGTTTGTGCAATGCGACCACCAAAGAATGTATGTATTATGTGGAAGCAAAAATTGCGCAAGATTTATAGAGCTTAATTTTTTTAATTTTTATTTTTTGGGGTAATACGGGACAGTTCTAGAAGTTTTCACATCTGGAAACCTGTCCCAAGTCATGGGTCCGGTTTTCAGACATTTATAAAATGTGTGCCAACAATAGAATGCAAGTAACCATACCAACCTTGAAAGAACTTGTTGCATACCCTTGAGTGAACAGGGCGAAACTACAAGCCCCAGCATGCTTAGCGCTACTCGCTGAACATTCAAGCATGAATCATTTTGACAACTATGTTTTCTTTATCTTTTCATGAGGGTTATTTGCCCCGGGTCAGCCGCGGAGATGATCTGTGCCAGAAGAAACCATTGGATTGGTCAAGTGCCCATTGGGATGCGCGCGGCTTGGGGGCTCCAGGCATCGCGAGATTAGGGCCAGAGCCAGCGATGCTAGACGAGTTAAAGATCAGCCTTGGGGTGTAACCCCGAGCAGCCCCATTCCTCTGCAGGAAAAACCTATGAGAATGTGATCTTGGGCACATATTTCTATTGTGCATTGGCCTGGGCGGCCCCGAGTACCTACAACTTTAAAACTCACAGTTGTACATATTCATTTATCAACCAGAAAACATAATTTTCAACCAATTCTATACAAATGAGGAATGGAGAGGTGGGGCCCACCAGCTGTTTAAAAGAGAATACAGTTCATAGGGTATTTATTTGAGAAAAGTTTAAACAAACCTAGGAAAAAATACGAAATTGCCTATTATGTTTAGATACAGTAACAACAGCATTTCTACCAGAAATGTCACTGGATAGGCAAAGCTGCCATTAATTTCCAGTAGGGAACATTAAACAAAATACGAGGATGCCTTATAATTGGATGACCTCGTGTGGGTGCAGAACCGAACCTCCTGGTTCTCATTTAACTCGCCGAACTGACAGATATTAATCTGTTATTACTTCATCGGGTTTTAATATTCGAAAGGGTAATCGGTCCCAGATACCCAGGGGTAATTTAAGGCGCATTTTTCACATTCTGTTCGAGAGGAGGCTGGCTTCGCTGAACATGCGTCCTTGAAATGTAGTTGTGCTTATGGCACAGATACCACCCATAACTGAGACAATCTTGTTTTTACACTGGTGTTTCTGTGTAATTGTCGTTGTAGTACTGGACTGTCAGTGCAAATGTTGCTTTATAACTGGGCTGTCAGTACTAAAGTTGTTTTTGCAATGGACTGCAAGTGCAGATGTTTTTACACTGGTCTTTCTGTGTGAATGTTGTTTTTGCACAGAATCTTCAGATATAAGTTGTTTTTGCACTGGACAGTCAATGCAAATGTTGTTTTAGCACAGCATCGTCAGCTATAAGTTGTTTTTGCACTGGACTGTCAGTGCACAAGTTGTTTTTGCACTGGACTGTCTGTACACATGTTGTTTTTGCACTGGTCCTTCTGTGTAAACTTTGTTTTAGCGCTGGAGTGTCAGACACAAATAGTTTTGCACTGGACTGTCTGTACACATGTTGTTTTTGCACTGGTCCTTCTGTGTAAACTTTGTTTTAGCGCTGGACTGTCTGTACACATGTTGTTTTTGCACTGGACTGTCTGTACACATGTTGTTTTTGCACTGGTCCTTCTGTGTAAACTTTGTTTTAGCGCTGGACTGTCTGTACACATGTTGTTTTTGCACTGGACTGTCTGTACACATGTTGTTTTTGCACTGGTCCTTCTGTGTAAACTTTGTTTTAGCGCTGCAGTGTCAGACACAAGTAGTTTTGCACTGGACTAACTGTACACATGTTGTTTTTGCACTGGACTGTCTGTGCACGCGTTGATTTTGCTGTGGACTGTCTGTACACATGTTGTTTTTGCACTGGACTGTCTGTACACATGTTGTTTTTGCACTGGACTGTCTGTACACGAGTTGTTTTTACACTGGTCCTTCTGTGTAAACTTTGTTTTAGCGCTGCATTGTCAGACACAAGTAGTTTTGCACTGGACTGTCTGTACACATGTTGTTTTTGCACTGGTCCTCCTGTGTAAACTTTGTTTTAGCGCTGGAGTGTCAGACACAAGTTGTTTTAGCGCTGGACTGTCTGTACACATGTTGTTTTTGCACTGGACTGTCTGTACACATGTTGTTTTTGCACTGGTCCTTCTGTGTAAACTTTGTTTTAGCGCTGCAGTATCAGACACAAGTAGTTTTGCACTGGACTAACTGTACACATGTTGTTTTTGCACTGGACTGTCTGTACACATGTTGTTTTTGCACTGGACTGTCTGTACACGCGTTGATTTTGCTGTGGACTGTCTGTTCACATGTTGTTTTTGCACTGGACTGTCTGTACACACGTTGATTTTGCTCTGGACTGTCTGTACACATGTTGTTTTTGCACTGGTCCTTCTGTGTAAACTTTGTTTTAGCGCTGGAGTGTCAGACACAAGTTGTTTTAGCGCTGGACTGTCTGTACACATGTTGTTTTTGCACTGGACTGTCTGTACACATGTTGTTTTTGCACTGGTCCTTCTGTGTAAACTTTGTTTTAGCGCTGCAGTGTCAGACACAAGTAGTTTTGCACTGGACTGTCTGTACACATGTTGTTTTTGCACTGGTCCTCCTGTGTAAACTTTGTTTTAGCGCTGGAGTGTCAGACACAAGTTGTTTTTGCACTGGACTAACTGTACACGAGTTGTTTTTACACTGGTCCTTCTGTGTAAACTTTGTTTTAGCGCTGGAGTGTCAGACACCAGTTGTTTTGTACTGAACTGTCTGTACACAAGTTGTTTTTACACAAGTCTTTCTGTGTAAACGTTGTTGCAGCAGCCAGTCACTGCCAGTGCACCTCTGGTTAATTCATGGCTGTGCCATCCTTGCTTGTGGCCGCATGAGATGTACCCGGGCCTGGTGGGAGCCGCGCGTGGCCTCCCTCCGGGCCCACAAATGCCTTCCCCGGAAGTGGGCCAGACCAGACACCTGAGTTGTAAGCAGGTGGGGGTGGGGGTGACATCTGAGAGGACAGGAAGCCTCAGGCTGCTTTTTTATTTTATTTTATTTATGTATTTATTTAATGCGATTTTCTATAGCGCGAACATTACCCGAAGGTGTCAGAGCGCTTTACAAAAGAAACAGTTGCAAAACATATGGATTTAGGATTACATGAGTTAAATAAAAGATACAAACAGGAAAAAAATGCAAATGTACACGTTGTAAAGTCACTCAGGGAAGAGATACAAATAGGAAAAAAAACATGTACAAGTTGCAAAGTCACTCGAGGAAGAGATACAAATGGATAAACTCTAAGAATCGCATAGGAATGGTAGTGAGTACAAAGGTATACTACATACTCTAGTGGTTAGTTTTATTTATATATATATATATATATATATAACATATATATATATATATATAACATATAGTAGATTTTCTCAGGATTCCATTTTACCAGCGATTCGGTACACTAACTGCCGGTAGTCCGGTGGGTTTCACCGCTGGCTGCAGTCCTGAAACTCCACAGATACCGCGAACGTCACTAGGGTTTGCAGCTGTTCCTCCCCCGCCGTGACGTCGCTACTCCTGGTCGTGAAGCCGACGATTGGTCCATGGTGTGGCCAGTAACTAGCGCAGTTTTCACTCCTTTTGCTTCAGGAGCAAATGAGGGCCTTTTTGAGGGGCTAAAAATGGGACAAGACACTCTTTGGAAGAGGGGACGCACACGTATGTGATGTCACTTCCGCCATCCCTGTCCTCTTCCTTTCGAGATTGATGACATGAGTAATTTAAATATTTGCACCTGTTGCACAAGTGCCAGCTTACTTTAGATTCTGGTGAATTATATAAATGATTGTGTATTATTTTCTTGTTGGGAATGTAACCTGTAACCGTACACAGCGAGGCGCGTGGAGACACAGGAAGTGACGTGACTACAGTCCGAGGCCTGTTGTAGTACCGCGGCGAGATAGTTTTAAAACAATCCAGAGTCACAAACGTTTCAGGTAACGTGTGTCCCTAGGTTTGGTGTTCCCTCTAGAGGCCGACAGCAAAACGCATTTATTCTGATCTTCACACGTAGTAAATCTGAATGTATTTGTGTGGTAAATCACGAATATTGTTTTTAAAAACCCACAAATGTGGTGGTTTGTGTGGAGCTACCCTAAGTGGCCCACAACTCCATTCGTTAAAAGTGTCACACGCAGCTTGCACGGCAGTAGTGCAGTTTTCCTGTGAGCACTTCCCACATAAGTACACAATCTCACCTGCAGCAGAGAAGCTTCACAACTAACATCAGGCATAAACGAGACACGCGCAGAGGCATCAAAGAACTAAGTTGCAGGACAGCACAGGGGTGCAAAGGACAAACAGTGTTGCAGCAGCAGGTACACGTGCACATACCAGGAACCTGTGGACATCAGGGGTGTAAGGGAAGAACCGCAGACACAAAGCAGCCATGCACAGGACCAACCATGACACAACAATGCCAACGTTGTCAAAGCCAAAAGGCTGGTAGCCAGCACCAGACCGGATGGCATTGCCTATGCTTGTTTTGTGTGTGTGTTTTTGAGCTGCCCGTTAACGTGTGCCTTGGGCCACCAATTGCCCAAAATCTCCACCTCGCCCACAGCATTGTCCTCAGTGGTAGCTCATACCAGAGCCTCGCATACACAGGAGGTGCCTGGAGCATCCTCTTCATCCTGTCTGGTACCCAGGATGTGCCGTGGCCATCCTCTTCATCCTGTCTGGTACCCAGGATGGGCCTTGAGCATCCTCCTCATCCTGTCTGGTACCCAGGATGGGCCTTGAGCATCCTCCTCATCCTGTCTGGTACCCAGGATGTGCCTTGACCATCCTCTTCATCCTGTCTGGTACCCAGGATGGGCCTTGAGCATCCTCCTCATCCTGTCTGGTACCCAGGATGTGCCTTGACCATCCTCTTCATCCTGTCTGGTACCCCTGGCTTATCCTCCCCAGATCCAAATACTACACTTTAACCCATCCCCAAAAGCAGGCCAAGCCTGTGGTCTCGCGTGTATGTTCACGCTTGTATTGTGTGTGTAATTTAAGTGCTAATGACCATTATGTATGTATGTAAATGACGTAGCGCAAACGTTTGGTGAAAGTGTCTTTAGGCTTCTTGAGCTGATTCCGAAGTGCTGGCTGGGCTCCCCACATCCTAGGGTGCTGGAGGGTTCAGGGCGGCATCCATGCCCAATAGGCACCACTGTGTGTAGTCTTGTAGGATCTAAAGTAGTGTGTATCCCCTGTCAGATATGGCCACACACATCTCCTGCAGTTTTACTAGTTAAGCGCCTCTGAAGTTTTTCAGAGTTTATCTATTCAATTATTAAGCATCATTTGTCTCTTGTATTACTCAGCAGTGTGTACCCGTCTGATTCAGCTGCACATGCTTTAGCAGAAAATTAGCAGTGCCTCTGCACAGACTTTGGAAAATGTATCTCTGCTGAGAATAATGCGCATCTCCGTTGTGGTTTCGCACTATTCGTCTGCTGACATTTACCACTTTGTATCTCTGCTGAGATTTAGCAGCACATCTGTCTGCTGGTATCTTTGCTCCGATTTAGCAATGCGCATCTCCACTGTTGCATGTTTGGAAGTGTCACCTTCTCTGCTGGGAAGCAGCAGTTCTGTCTGCTGAAACTTGATTGTTTCTCCTTGAAATCCCTACATGTTACCAGGCCTATCAAACTTTATAGTGCATGTTATGTCGTAGAGATTAAAATAGAAATGTAATACAATATCCCATATTATAGATGGAATTAATCGGAACCCAGTATATTGTTCTTTTTTCTGGTCTGTGCCATTGCTTGAGAGGACCAATCGTATGCAAATCAGCCTTGGTCCTACTCCAATAGAAGCATTTCTCATGCCAGTTCCACTCTGAATGGGAACAAAAACAACGTGGACCAGTTTCAACCTTCCTGTGCCTCATCAGTGAGATGCAGCTTTGGGTCCAGTGGCGGAGCAAGGAAGAGCCTTACTGTGCCTCATCAGTGAGGTGCAGCTTTGTGTCTGGTGGCGGAGCAAAGAATGGCCTTACTGTGCCTCATCAGTGAGGTGCAGCTTTGGGTCTGGTGGCGGAGCAAGAAAGGGCCTTACTGTGCCTCATCAGTGAGGTGCAGCTTTGGGTCCAGTGGAGAGGTGTACAATGACCAGACTGTGCCTCATCAGTGAGGTGCAGCTTTGGGTCCAGTGGCGGAGCAAGGAAGGGCCTTACTGTGCCTCATCAGTGAGGTGCAACTCTGGGTCCAGTGGTGGAGCAAGGAAGGGCCTTACTGTGCCTCATCAGTGAGGTGCAGCTTTGGGTCCAGTGGCGTAGCAAGGAAGGGCCTTACTGTGCCTCATCAGTGAGGTGCAGCTTTGGGTCCAGTGGTGGAGCAAGGAAGGGCCTTACTGTGCCTCATCAGTGAGGTGCAGCTGTGGGTCCAGTGGCGGAGCAAGGAAGGGCCTTACTGTGCCTCATCAGTGAGGTGCAGCTTTGGGTCCAGTGAAGAGGTGTACTATGACCTGACTGTGCCTCATCAGTGAGGTGCAGCTTTGGGTCCAGTGGCGGAGTAAAGAAGGGCCTTACTGTACCTCATCAGTGAGGTGCAGCTTTGGGTCCAGTGGCGGAGTAAACAAGGGCCTTACTGTGCCTCATCAGTGAGGTGCAGCTTTGGGTCCAGTGGCGGAGCAAGGAAGGGCCTTACTGCGCCTCATCAGTGAGGTGCAGCTTTGGGTCCAGTGGCGGAGATAAGAAGAGCCTTACTGTGCCTCATCAGTGAGGTGCAGCTTTGGGTCCAGTGGCGGAGCAAGGAAGGGCCTTACTGTGCCTCATCAGTGAGGTGCAGCTTTGGGTCCAGTGGCGGAGCAAGGAAGGGCCTTACTGTGCCTCATCAGTGAGGTGCAGCTTTGGGTCCAGTGGCGGAGCAAGGAAGGGCCTTACTGTGCCTCATCAGTGAGGTGCAGCTTTGGGTCCAGTGGCGGAGCAAGGAAGGGCCTTACTGTGCCTCATCAGTGAGGTGCAGCTTTGGGTCCGGTGGCGGAGCAAGGAAGGGCCTTACTGTGCCTCATCAGTGAGGTGCAGCTTTGGTCCAGTGGCGGAGCAAGGAAGGGCCTTACTGTGCCTCATCAGTGAGGTGCAGCTTTGAGTCTGGTGGCGGAGCAAGGAAGGGCCTTACTGTGCCTCATCAGTGAGGTGCAGCTTTGGTCCAGTGGCGGAGCAAGGAAGGGCCTTACTGTGCCTCATCAGTGAGGTGCAGCTTTGGGTCCGGTGGCGGAGCAAGGAAGGGCCTTACTGTGCCTCATCAGTGAGGTGCAGCTTGGGGTCCAGTGGAGAGGTGTAAAATGACCGGACTGTGCCTCATCAGTGAGGTGCAGCTTTGGGTCCCGTGGCGGAGCAAGGAAGGGTCTTACTGTGCCTCATCGGTGAGGTGCAGCTTTGTGTCTGGTGGCAGAGTAAAGAAGAGCCTTACTGTGCCTCATCAGTGAGGTGCAGCTTTGGGTCCAGTGGCGGAGCAAGGAAGGGCCTTACTGCGCCTCATCAGTGAGGTGCAGCTTTGGGTCCAGTGGCGGAGATAAGAAGAGCCTTACTGTGCCTCATCAGTGAGGTGCAGCTTTGGGTCCAGTGGCGGAGCAAGGAAGGGCCTTACTGTGCCTCATCAGTGAGGTGCAGCTTTGGGTCCAGTGGCGGAGCAAGGAAGGGCCTTACTGTGCCTCATCAGTGAGGTGCAGCTTTGGGTCCAGTGGCGGAGCAAGGAAGGGCCTTACTGTGCCTCATCAGTGAGGTGCAGCTTTGGGTCCGGTGGCGGAGATAAGAAGAGCCTTACTGTGCCTCATCAGTGAGGTGCAGCTTTGGGTCCAGTGGCGGAGCAAGGAAGGGCCTTACTGTGCCTCATCAGTGAGGTGCAGCTTTGGGTCCAGTGGCGGAGCAAGGAAGGGCCTTACTGCGCCTCATCAGTGAGGTGCAGCTTTGGGTCCAGTGGCGGAGATAAGAAGAGCCTTACTGTGCCTCATCAGTGAGGTGCAGCTTTGGGTCCAGTGGCGGAGCAAGGAAGGGCCTTACTGTGCCTCATCAGTGAGGTGCAGCTTTGGGTCCAGTGGCGGAGCAAGGAAGGGCCTTACTGTGCCTCATCAGTGAGGTGCAGCTTTGGGTCCAGTGGCGGAGCAAGGAAGGGCCTTACTGTGCCTCATCAGTGAGGTGCAGCTTTGGGTCCAGTGGCGGAGCAAGGAAGGGCCTTACTGTGCCTCATCAGTGAGGTGCAGCTTTGGGTCCAGTGGCGGAGCAAGGAAGGGCCTTACTGTGCCTCATCAGTGAGGTGCAGCTTTGGGTCCGGTGGCGGAGCAAGGAAGGGCCTTACTGTGCCTCATCAGTGAGGTGCAGCTTTGGTCCAGTGGCGGAGCAAGGAAGGGCCTTACTGTGCCTCATCAGTGAGGTGCAGCTTTGAGTCTGGTGGCGGAGCAAGGAAGGGCCTTACTGTGCCTCATCAGTGCGGTGCAGCTTTGGGTCCAGTGGCGGAGCAAGGAAGGGCCTTACTGTGCCTCATCAGTGAGGTGCAGCTTTGAGTCTGGTGGCGGAGCAAGGAAGGGCCTTACTGTGCCTCATCAGTGAGGTGCAGCTTTGGTCCAGTGGCGGAGCAAGGAAGGGCCTTACTGTGCCTCATCAGTGAGGTGCAGCTTGGGGTCCAGTGGAGAGGTGTAAAATGACCGGACTGTGCCTCATCAGTGAGGTGCAGCTTTGGGTCCCGTGGCGGAGCAAGGAAGGGTCTTACTGTGCCTCATCGGTGAGGTGCAGCTTTGTGTCTGGTGGCAGAGTAAAGAAGGGCCTTACTGTGCCTCATCAGTGAGGTGCAGCTTTGGGTCCGGTGGCGGAGCAAGGAAGGGCCTTACTGTGCCTCATCAGTGAGGTGCAGCTTGGGGTCCAGTGGAGAGGTGTAAAATGACCGGACTGTGCCTCATCAGTGAGGTGCAGCTTTGGGTCCCGTGGCGGAGCAAGGAAGGGTCTTACTGTGCCTCATCGGTGAGGTGCAGCTTTGTGTCTGGTGGCAGAGTAAAGAAGGGCCTTACTGTGCCTCATCAGTGAGGTGCAGCTTTGGGTCCAGTGGCGGAGCAAGGAAGGGCCTTACTGTGCCTCATCAGTGAGGTGCAGCTTGGGGTCCAGTGGAGAGGTGTAAAATGACCGGACTGTGCCTCATCAGTGAGGTGCAGCTTTGGGTCCGGTGGCGGAGCAAGGAAGGGCCTTACTGTGCCTCATCAGTGAGGTGCAGCTTTGGTCCAGTGGCGGAGCAAGGAAGGGCCTTACTGTGCCTCATCAGTGAGGTGCAGCTTTGGGTCCAGTGGCGGAGCAAGGAAGGGCCTTACTGTGCCTCATCAGTGAGGTGCAGCTTTGGGTCCAGTGGCGGAGCAAGGAAGGGCCTTACTGTGCCTCATCAGTGAGGTGCAGCTTTGGGTCCAGTGGCGGAGCAAGGAAGGGCCTTACTGTGCCTCATCAGTGAGGTGCAGCTTTGGGTCCAGTGGCGGAGCAAGGAAGGGCCTTACTGTGCCTCATCAGTGAGGTGCAGCTTTGTGTCTGGTGGCGCAGCAAAGAAGTTTTTGCTGGTGTGTTGAAGTGGTGCTAAAAGAAATCTGACACACAAAAAAATATAATATCTGTGAATACTCGCAATAAAGTCGTAAGGGTTAGTTTTGTAGTAACTGGTGGGTTGCTGTTTCCTTAGCAATGAACTGTTTCTAGTCCTACTTACCCAATCTGCACTTTTACTTGGTGTTCCTTCCGCTACCAGCAGCGAGTGTTTGATTTTAGTGGGCAGTCTGGAAAAAAATAAGAATAAAGTAATGATAAATATATATAATTTTATTATGAACAACAAACTGGCAAGGACTTAAAAAAATCTTATGAAGAACACAACCACTTTAAAAAGTTGAAAATGGAAAAGAAGCCTCCTTTCCTTTCCTGGCATGAAACATGGCATCTAAAAAACATTCTGAGAAACAGCAATGTGTAAACATCGAGATAATTGGTAGGAAGAAAGCATGTGTTTAGTTAAATTGAACACTGTGTTTTGAGGTTCGTCTGAGACAAAGCTAAGTATATCAGGCCCCCCTCGCTGCGTAGAGTCACGTGATGCCGGAAGAGCCTCCCATTGGTCATCCCACATGACGACAAAACGCGTCCCATGTGGGCCACGCGGTAACCCTACAATCTTTACCCATGGGTGTAGCTTGCTATATCTGAAAGAAACAGGTTAGTATTAGATTCCTTACCTTAGAATATCCCCAGGCGTCAGTCTGGATCCGGAAACTTTTGCGTAGCAGTACCCCTGCGCGTCGGTAGGCGTCGTCTGCAGGCGTCCCCTGCGGCTCCGCGTCGTCGGCGTCGTGCGCCGTGATGACGTCGCTGGAGTATATAGACGCCGCCTCCGCGCGCTGACGTCAGTTCTTCTTTTTTCCGCGCCAGTTAGCGCAGATCCGAAGAGCAGTACTCCGGTCTTTTGACCAAGTTTTTTGTTAACTGATTGATCTTTACGGTGCCGGTAGGATGCCCGGTTTCAAGAGTTGTGACGAGTGCGACCGCCTGATGTCGGTCACCGACCACCATCGACTCTGCCTCCGGTGTCTGGGCGCGGACCACGACGTGGAGTCCTGCGTCGACTGTCGGGCCTTGACTGGAAAAGCTAGGCGGGAGCGGTCCCGCAAGCTTCTCGAGCTCCGGTTGTCGGCCCCGCGTCGAGAGCGGTCCCGGTCCGGTCGGAGGTCGAGGGAGCGGTCGAGGGAACGGTCGCGGAGCCGCCATGGGCGCTCCGGGAGTCGCCACCATTCCTCCGGCTCGTCAGGTAAGCACAAGAAGTCGGGGCGTCGCCATCGCACCCCCGACTCCCCCCGACGCCCGCGTGCTGCGGCCGGGGGCTCGGGTGACCCCACCCCCGCGGTCCCGCATGGGTCGCCGACGCCGTCTGCCCCACACCTGTCGGTCCCTGGGGAAGGCGCGTCGCGTGAGGAGATCGAGGCCTTCCTCATTGCTATGAGGGCGAGGTCTTCTCCGGCGGGGCCTTCGGCGCCTGCGGGCCCGTCGGTCCCGTCTGGGGGCCCGAGCGGTTCGGGTGCTCCTGCCCCGGCGCCGCCGGTGGCTCCGGCCCCGGCGCCGCTGGTTCCCTCTGGTTCGTCGCCGGCTGGTCTCCCGGCCTCTCCGGCGTCGGTTCCTGTGGGCCAGCCCAGGGTACCGCCCCCGCGTGGTGCAGCGACTCCGCCGTCGGCTCCGGCCGGCGTCGGGTCCCCGGCACCGACGCCGCGCGGCGCCACCCCCCTTTCCTCCCCGACTCCGGACTCGGAGCCGGACCGGCGTCGGCCGACGCCGGACCCGACGCCGATGGGGCCTGTTGACCCCGATGTCTATATCGTCGACCCAGAATATGGGTATGACGAGGAGGAGTATGGTGAGGGTTGGGAGGGGTCTGAGGACCCTCTATCCCGTGCCTGCCAGTACGATGTGGACTGGGTAGGTGATCTGGGTGATGCCAGTGGCCTGGACGAGTCGCCCAACCCTGGGTTTGTCTCTCCGTCCCCTGTGGCGTCCGAGGCGGGTGCTGCCTATTCGGTGGTCCTGATGAGGGCTGCCAAGGCCTTACACCTTGAGCTCCCCGTCGCGAAGGTCAAACCGAATATCCTGACGGAAGTTTTTAAACCGCAGTCATGCCCCCAGGAGCCTCTGCTGCCGTTTAATGAGGCCCTGACGGATGTCCTTCTGGGCACCTGGTCCAGGCCCGCCTCTGGTGCGCCGGTTGACCGGAACGTTGCCAGGCGTCACCGTCCCTGCGCGGACGACCCTGCCTTCCTGTCCACCCATCCCTCCCCGGAGAGTCTGGTGATCCAGGCCTCCACTTCGCAGTCCGCATTTCCGTCGGCTCCGCCCGACCGGGAATCAAAGAGGTACGACCAATTCGGAAAGAAAGTGTTTTCCTCTTTGAGTGCTGGACTGCGGTCTTGTAACACCGCGTGCCTCTTGGGCCGCTACACCCACTCCCTGTGGGATACGGTCGAGGAGTGTTTGCCGCAATGCCCCCAGGAAGTGCGGGACAAGCTCACCCGGGCCTTTGTTGAAGGCCGGGATGCGGCGCGGTACTCGATCCGTTGTGGTCTGGACACCACGGACTCCCTGGGACGGGCCATGTCCACTACGGTGGCGATTCGTCGCCATGCCTGGCTGAGATCTGCCAACTTCTCACCAGACGTCCAAAATACGCTTATGGACATGCCATTTGATGGCAGTCGCCTATTTGGTGACAAAGCGGACCACGCGCTGGAGCGCTTCAAGGACTCCAGGGTCACGGCCAAGTCCTTGGGTCTCTCGACCCAGACCCAGCGCCAGCAGACGGGTTCGTTTCGGCCCTTTCGTGGCCAAGGGAGAGGAGGTCCCACACGTGCTGCCAGCCACGCGGCGCAGAGCGCTCCCCAGCGCGGTGGCGCCCGTGGTTTCCGCCGTGGTGGCGGTAGAGGCCAGCGTCGTGGTCAGTCCACGCCTCCCTCCGCTGCGGCATCCAAGCCTTCCTAGTCCGAGCTTTCGGGCTCACGTGACGCCAGTGGGTGGCAGGGTTCGCCATCACCACTCCCGCTGGCGCGCGATAACATCGGACAGGTGGGTGCTGCAGCTTGTCCGAAGGGGCTATGCCCTCCCCTTCGAGTCCACTCCTCCAGCCATGCCACCGCAGAACCACCGTGTGTCGGGGGACCACTTGACACTTCTGCAGGAGGAAGTTACGGCCCTCTTGGCCAAGGGGGCCATCGAGCGCGTTCCTGGGCCAGAAGTAGGGTGTGGTTGCTACTCCCACTACTTTCTGGTACCCAAGAAGGACAAGGGAGGCCTGCGTCCTATCTTGGATCTACGGAACGTCAACGGCTTCCTCCGGAAGGAGAAGTTCAAGATGTTGACTTTGGCTCAGGTCTTGGCTGCTCTAGACCCACAAGACTGGATGGTAGCGTTGGACTTGCAGGATGCGTACTTTCACATCCCCGTCCTGCCGGCCCACCGGCGTTACCTGCGGTTCACGGTAGGCCACGAGCATTTTCAGTTTATCGTGCTCCCATTCGGCCTTACCAGCGCCCCACGGGTGTTCACGAAAGTGATGGCGGTGGTCGCAGCTCATCTGCGCCGGTTAGGGGTTTCAGTCTTCCCCTACCTCGACGACTGGCTGTTGAAGGCGGGCTCGCCCCAGACAGTCGTCCACCACCTTCAGATGACGGCAGACCTCCTGCACGAGTTGGGGTTTTCCATCAATGTGCCGAAATCACACCTGTGTCCCTCTCAAAAGCTCCTTTTCATCGGAGCGGTTCTCGACTCGGCGCAGTTTCGGGTTTATCCCCCGGAACGGCGGGTCCGGGATATTCAGGCTCTGATTCCCATCTTTCAGCCGTTATCCCGGGTTTCGGTCAGGTTGACGCTGCGGCTTCTGGGGCTGATGGCCTCCTGCATCCTTCTGGTGCATCACGCCAGATGGCGGATGCGGGCTCTGCAGTGGGACCTGAAGTTTCAGTGGGCCCAGCATCAGGGCAACCTATCCGACCATGTCCTGATCTCGGAGGGCACTGCGAGACAGTTGCAGTGGTGGCTTACAGACCGCGATTGGGTCAGGGGCAGATCCCTCTCCCTTCCCCAGCCGGAGCACGTGGTTGTGACGGACGCGTCCCTCCAAGGCTGGGGTGGCCACTTGGGAGAGGCGGAGATCAGAGGCCTCTGGTCTCCGGCGGAGTCCCGGCTCCATATCAACATGTTGGAGCTGCGGGCGATTCGCCTGGCACTGAAGGCATTCCTCCCCTTTGTCAACGGGAGTGTAGTGCAGGTGTTCACGGACAACACCACCGCCATGTGGTACTGCAACAAACAGGGCGGTGTGGGGTCGTGGACCCTTTGCCAAGAGGCTCTGCGCCTCTGGCAATGGCTGGAACGTCAGGGCGTGACTCTGACGGTTCAACACCTGGCAGGTTCTCTGAACGCCAGGGCGGACGAACTCAGCCGTCGGTGCTCGGTGGATCACGAATGGCGTCTGAACTCGGATGTGGCGAGAGGCCTCTTTCAGCAATGGGGAGAGCCTTGGTTAGATCTATTCGCCACAGAAGAGAACGCGCAATGTCATCAGTTCTGCGCGTTGGAGTTTCCAAGACGGCACTCGCTCGGCGACGCCTTTCGGCGCGAGTGGAGTTGCGGTCTGTTGTACGCCTTTCCGCCTATACCACTTCTGCCCAGAGTGCTGAAGAAGATCAGGCGCGACCGGGCCCAAGTTATCCTTGTGGCTCCGGACTGGGCTCGAAGGTACTGGTATCCCGAGCTACTCAGCATGACAGTCGGTCCCTCGATCCGCCTGCCCCTTCAGGAGGACCTTCTGTCGCAGCAGCGGGGGACGGTCCTCCACCCGAACCTGTCCAGTCTCCACCTCCATGCGTGGAGATTGAGCGGCGACAGTTGAGGCCATTTGACTTGCCTCCTGAAGTCTGTGATGTCATTCTGGCAGCCAGGCGTCCCTCCACAAAGTCGGTATACGCCTGCCGGTGGAACAGATTTGTGGCATGGTGCACAGCGAAGGCTGTGGATCCCCTTTCTGCCCCTCTATCTGAGGTTCTCCTCTTCCTCCTTTCCCTTGCCCAGCAGGGCTCTGCTCTGGGCACTATCAAGGGCTATCTTTCTGCCCTTTCCGCCTTCTTGAGGCTACCTGATCAGCCATCTTTGTTCAAGTCCCCTATTGTGTTAAGATTCTTAAAGGGCATCACGCACATGTATCCTCCAGCTCCGTTCGTGATGCCTCAGTGGGACTTGAACCTGGTTTTGACTTTCCTGATGTGCGCTCCCTTTGAGCCCCTTCATTCCTGTCCTCTCCGTCTTCTCACCTTAAAGACGGCCTTCCTGGTAGCCATCACCTCTGCCAGGAGAGTGAGTGAGCTCCAGGCTCTTTCTGTTCAACCTCCTTTCTTGTCTGTTCATCCTGATAAGGTGGTTCTTCGGACCAGACCTTCTTTCCTGCCCAAGGTAGTCTCTGCTTTTCACATTGGGCAGTCCATCACCTTGCCCTCCTTCTTCCCGCCTCCGCATCCTTCAAAGGATGAAGAGCGGCTCCATCGTCTGGACCCAAAACGTGCGCTTTCATTCTATATGGATCGCACACGCCAGTTCCGGGTGGATGACCAACTGTTTGTTGGCTACGTGGGTGAGAAGAAGGGAAGGGCGGTACAGAAACGGACCATCTCTCGGTGGGTCGTCCTGTGCATCAAAGCATGCTACTCTTTGGCTCGGAAGGAGCCTCCTGTTGGGCTGAGGGCCCATTCCACTCGGGCCACGGCGGCTACTACTGCCCTGGGCCGGGGAGTCCCTTTGCAGGACATTTGCCAGGCGGCCACGTGGGCCTCGCTGCACACCTTTGCGAGGCACTACTGCCTGGACAGTCAAGTCCGGAGGGATGGCTTCTTTGGCCGTTCGGTCCTCCAGGACTTTCTGGTGTAGGTTGTATTGGTTCGCAGACCCACCACCGGGGTTGGTATTGCTGGGGTATCTATTCTAAGGTAAGGAATCTAATACTAACCTGTTTCTTTCAGATGAACAAGTTACTTACCTTCGGTAACGATATATCTGTAAGAAACAGTAGTTAGTATTAGATTCCTTACCGCCCCGCCCATCCTCCCCGTTCTGCGAACTGATACCTAGGGTTAGGGACATCCCTTTCAGGGCCCTAGTTTCAAATGGCACCAGTGTTGGTTCTCACATGGCTCTGCGTGTTCTGGCGCGGAAAAGCTGTGTGCAAAGAACTGACGTCAGCGCGCGGAGGCGGCGTCTATATACTCCAGCGACGTCATCACGGCGCACGACGCCGACGACGCGGAGCCGCAGGGGACGCCTGCAGACGACGCCTACCGACGCGCAGGGGTACTGCTACGCAAAAGTTTCCGGATCCAGACTGACGCCTGGGGATATTCTAAGGTAAGGAATCTAATACTAACTACTGTTTCTTACAGATATATCGTTACCGAAGGTAAGTAACTTGTTCATATTGACTGAAAAGCGCCTCGTTGCCTCTGTAGTGGTACGAGGCACTATACAAGTGCAGCTCCAATAGTACAGCGTCATGCCCAGCCCAGACCTGCCTGGGTCTAGCCGCCTCCACGCCTTGGAAGCCAGGGGCCACCCGCGCCCTGTGGAACAGAAGGGCTCTGTTCATCCACCCGGCTCAGACAGGCCCACTGGGTGCCAGGGGCCCTTGGGCCCAAGTTCATGGCCTACTTCCGGCAGAAGGAATCCTGGCGTCGCCCTTGTGCCCCTGGGTAGAGTGCTTCTTGTTCAGCAGACAGAGTGCTGGCATGCACAAAGGACCCCAGGGGGGCGGGCCAGCAGGAACCTGTCTCTGAGGCGCCCTGAGGAATGGAAGATGGTAAACACCAGGGCGCCCGGGTGCACAAGACCTCGATACCCATAAATGTAAATGTAATTTGCACTTGTATAGCGCCTATCACCCAGGGGTCTCTAAGCGCTGTACGAATACCGCTGTGGAACCCTTCCTGGCCTGTTCCTGTGAGGTGTCCACTCCTGGGCACCCCCAAGGTGAAGCCAGGCATCCTAGCGTTGTTAGGGCCGGTGTGGAGATTAAGCAAGCTATTGCCCAGAGTCACAGAGTGGGACCCATGATTAGACTAGGCACCGAGGCGAGAATTATCGGGTCCGAGGACATTGAGCCCAAGACCCTGCCGCAACGGGGATTGAACCCTGGTCCCGGGCCAGACCTCTGCCTCAGGGTCTGCCGCCCTAATCGGTGAGCCACACTTCTCCATAAACACATAGGTCTTGTGCACACGTCTGAGTTGGTAGGTTCTTATGTAAAAACCAAAAGTTCAGTGAAAGTTCATAGCTTAACGAAATAAGAAATCGAGATCCAACGGTTTGAGGTGAGGGATTTATAGTTCAGTCTTGATCAGTACACTTGAAATAATACAAGCCGACACGTGTTTCATCCCATCGTGTGAAGATCGGACTCTTCAGGGCTTAAACTCAGTCTTGATCAGTACACTTGAAATAATACAAGCCGACACGTGTTTCGTCCCATCGTGTGAAGATCGGACTCTTCAGGGCTTAAACTCTCTCTGTAGAGATGGTGCGCAGGGATAATGGGTATGAAGGCCAGGTGGCTGTGGGAGGATGATACAAGCGGTGTAGAAAGCCGGTCCTGTTGAGCGTGTAGGTAGCGGAAAGATACTTAAGGACTGGTGGTCCAGGGTAAATCTCAAAGTAGTGTAGAAGCTGCAATGTAGCGGCGGTGGTCTCTCGGAACCGGGTAGACCTCGATACACCACGTTTACATACTGGGTATTAGTCAGTAGTACATTAGGTCTGGCTAGAGGGAGCATTGCCACAATAGATAAGCTGATGAAGACTTAGTAAGTAGGGTACTGGTGGAAAGCCATGTCACGTGACAGGAAGTCCTAAATACGTTGTTTATATAAGAGGAAGTTCCCTGGTGCATCACTTCTTTCTCCATGTATGATGCACCTAATATGTGGAGACATGGCAAGGCGGTGCCATAATGTCAAGGGGTGCCGTAATGTCCGGCATTGGTCGTAAGCCCGGCACAGATAGGGCAGCAGGGTGTTTGTGTGCCACTCACACTAACTGTGTAATAAGCTGTGTTTACAGCCTGCCCATGCCTGGCACACCGACCACGTGATTCCAGCGGATGGACGGAACTATAGACGTAAGAAATAGCCCCGTTTTTCCTGCACAGTTCTGCATACAGTTGAAGCACGTCCGGGAGGTGCAGGCGGGCCGAAGACCGGCCAGGTTTGCAGAATAACACACCACGTAAAAATATCCAGGAATTCCGGCATAGTTCCTCTGACTTAAAAGGAGCTAGAACAGAGCTTTGCTCTCCAGGTGTGAGGACCAGCTTTAACCATCTTCACACTTTGTTCAGGGGGGAGGGGGTGGAGAGGGGGCAAGCATTCTCTACCTTTCTTTACTTGTAAAAGCAGTTCTGTAGGGCAGGAGCATCACACCTTGTTGTGTGCGCTTGTCCACATCAGTGTGGCGGGACGTTAGCTCCTAGTTACGGTTCAGGGAGTACCCTGAAGGAGTAATAATACCACGTGCGCTCGGCTCCTAACAGGCTTGTTACCAGGCATGGGGTCGCTGCACAGGGGAGGCCTCTCCGCCCTTGTGCTGAAACTTGGGGTGGGCGGAATTTGCATAGTCACCCTACAGCAAAGCTCTGCGAAACGGTAAAAAATCGCAGCGAGCACGCAGAAATTCCGCAAATACGTGGAATTGCTTGTTCTGTCCGTTCGCGATGCTTTTTTCCTGTTCGCGAACTCTGTTTGCTTGCTCGGGGAGAAATATCTTTCGAACACGCATTCTGTAAGCACGAACAAGCAAAAAATTCCGCGGATCGCGGAATTTTTGGCAATTCCACGTTCTCCGCGGAACGCGAAATTACCCAAATTTTGCAAACTGCGCGAGTGGAACGGAATTTACCGCCCAGGCCTAGCTGAAACCCCAGATTGCATTACCTCGCCAAGGTTCTCGACTCGTGTATTTTCACCAGGCGGGGCAGTCGAGTAGTGCCCCTTGCTGCATTTGTAACCTGCCTTTATTACTTCGGATGGGGGAGATTGTCTGCTCAGGCCCGCACAGTTACAGTGTAACTAACTTCAGGTGGAAGAACATTTTACAAACGTGTCAGTTCTGCTGTTTAACCAGTACCGGGGGCTACTTGAGCCAACTGGCCAAGGTATCGAACCCCCACAAAAATTTGAGCTTGAGTTGCGGCTATAAATAATAATTAATTCCCTAATTCCATTTGCAATGTTTCAAAATTAAAAATTCTTATTGGGGAGTTTGACAAAGTTATTAACATATTGTTGTCTTTTTCCAAGCTGTACAATGTCTTCCAAGGGAGCGAGACCATAAAGGTGTTACATGGGGGCTCTGAAGTAACCCCTCCCCACACACAGACACCGGAGATCGCATATATTCTTGCATTGCCAAGGAGCGGAGACGCTTTTGACAGAGAGCGGGTCAGGACCTGTGTTTACAGTTTTTCACACTTCAGGCCCATACCTGCCCGCTGTCAGTCACTGGGACTTTTTTTGAGTGCGTGGTTGAGGTGTGACTCTGAACAGGCGGAGCTGCCTCTGAGGGGGTGTAAGCTGAGCACAAACAGAATTGTTGAGGTTTGACCTATGACCTGGGTGGTCCACTTGCAAAGAGTCACATGCAGCGCCAAGCTTCCTGGAGGCATTGGAGCTCAGGGTGTCCTGATCCAGGGGCCAGGAAAGCGGGAGGTCCCAGGCGCTCAAACACATTTTGGAGCCGAAATACATATTAAAAAAGTTCCATACACTAAAGAATGTGACACCTCCTGTTGGGCTAAGCTCATTGGTGGCCCTTATCCAGGGACATGGAAATTAATTGCCTGGTTTAGAGCTTCTTTTTGAAGCTAAGATTTATGGTGAAATGCAGCTTTGGAAGCAAATAGTTTCAGGCCAGGGGTGCCGGTGTTGTGCAAGCTGGCACTCAGGACTGCCTTCTCCACACCCATCACCAAACCCAAATGCCACCCTCGCTGCTCCTGTAAATGTGGACTTTCTCAAGGCCTTTTGTAGTATCCTAAGCTTGAAGATGCATGTGTCCTGGCCCCTTAGGGCTCCAAGCAGCGTTCATCTGCTCAAGGATTACAAGAGACCGTTCTTCAATATGGTCCTTCCTGAAGACGGTGGCCTCAGATTGATTTATTTATTTATGCGTTTTTATATAGCGCGGACTTTACCCGAAGGTGTCAGAGCGCTTCACAATAGGAACAGAACTGATACATGAGAACATTACAAGTGAGCAAAATACAAAAGCAAACGTTACATTACATGAGGCAAAAGTGACAATCGTGAGCAAACAAAATACAAGAGGTAGCAAACGGTGCATTACAGGAGGAAAAAGTGACGTGTGCAGGTTACAAAAGCGTACAAAGTAAACATACAGGTATAATACTGCAATATATGGAGGACACTCAAGCACAAGAACAAATGTTACGTAGGCAATGGTGGCACTTGTGCAAGTATCTCAGGGCGAGGGGTTGGCCTAACGGCTAAGGCGCTCGACCTCGGACCTGGGGATCTGGGTTCGAGTCTCGGTAACGACGCCAAAAACCTCCTGTGATTCTGGGCAAATCACTTAATCTCCCTGTGCCTAAAAAAAAAAAAAAATGAAAGTGTGTCCTCATGTAACATAACTGGTGCTATGTAAAGCGCTCTGATACCCGATTCGGTCCAGGTCTAGTTAGCGCTATATAAAACTGCAAAAAAACAAAACAAAAAAAAACAAATGTAAGAGGTAGAAAACAGTGTGTTACAAGAGAAAGTGTTACACACGAGTTCCAAACACAGGTAGAAGGATAATACTGCAATAAATGGCAGACTCTCAAACCACAAGAACACACTGGGAAGACACTTCCATAGTCATGTAAAGTCCTCCAGGATGGCTTTGCACAGTTTTATTCGCGATCGTACATGATTTGATGAGGCAAAGCAATCTGAGTAACCTGGATAAGATTCCAGAGGATCTCGGCAGCCCTCCGGTGCAGCGAGATCCCATAACCAGCCTAGATTGTTTGTCCGGGGCACCGGGACCATTATGGTTGCTCTGTGTGTGCCAAGCGGAGACTTCCATAGCTGGTGAGGTTGGAAAATGTATAAATGAAGTAAGCAGCCAATCTACGACTTTAAGGAGAGTGTGGTGTCTAGATTGCGTCCCATATTTTTAAGAAGGTTTACTGCTGTTGGGCTTTCTCCTAGGTCATGAGTCCTACAGATGGATATCCGGACAAAGGAGATTCTGCGTATCCTCTACAAACTTATTGAATAGGAAGCCATGGGCCTTGATGAGACTCACCATCAGCCTGACGTTGATATTGAGTCGCCTGAGTGATACCAAGGCCCCCTTGGAACTCTACAAGCCAGCCCGAGAGATTTAGACTTATGGCTCAAATGATGGCACCTAAAACGTATTCGAGGGAGGACCGGTCCAGCACCAAACTTTCCAGACCAGTGTCCTGTAGCTGTCGATGGGGGTCCGGCGCTGGAGTTCAGAGAAGGAAGTGGCTGACACCCCAGTTATCTGTGGTCCTCCATTGAATGTCCAAAGTAGTCACATGTTTCAGTTTTATGTTGCAGACCAAATCCTCTTAAACTGTTGGCTTTCAGATACTTCTGGTGTTGACTCAACGCCTTTGTGGCTGCAGGAAGAAGCTGGGTCGCCACTGTAGTAGAGAGGTTTATCCAAAGTGGCTAACCCTACTCAACTCGGAGGCATCTGGGGGTATGCTGGTTGAATGGTTGGAGTTCGGAATGCGGCACCGGATGCACGGTACCAGTTTGCAGAGAAAAGCACTGAAAATAAATTGCAAAACCTTATAGAGTGCAGAAACTTAAAGGGTCACACAGTTCGTCTTCCACACCATAGGCATACAGTGATCTGAAGAGCATCTCCGAACACATGGAATAAGTGGTATAGCTGCCCTTTGAGGAAAGCACCTCTACTCTCCTGCATCTTTTCTCTACTCTGCTTCCTTCATTTCTGCATCTAAGTCTTAGTCTGAGAAGTGTGCTTGCACCACTTCCCATGAGCTGTGGTGGGCGCGCCAACCCTCAAAACTACCCTGAGAGGCCAATATATGAATGGTGTACCGCCTTGGACTTGTAGTTTTCTCTCCCTGCCAACAATCTAAACACAGAACAATGCTGGTGGCTTGTACTGTAATTGCTGAATACTCCTGAGGGGAAACGTCGTTTACAACGCGGTCGTTACATCGCGATGCCATTACATCGCGGTTTTTAGAACGCAAGGCGTTACAACGACTTGCGCTGGATGGCACTCTAGGACAATGAATAGTATAATTTACTATCCAACACCTTCCCACGACTACTGTATGTAGACTGGAGTTGGAATAGTAAATTATACTACTCCTAAGTCCAACGCAAGTCGTTGTAACGACTTGCGTTGTAAAAACATGCGATGTATTAGTATGCGTTGTAATGTCCCACAACCCTCCTGAGTGCTGCTGGGTGCTTTTTTATTTTTGGGTAACTGGTGAGGGTGGAGGTTGGTGGTGAATGTTCATAGGTTAACCACAGTCGTTAATGTCTTCTGTTTAGCCGGAGCACGTCTTCACACATTATTCAGAAACTTAAAGTAATATGTCTTTATTCACAACCAACACCATTTTTAATTGCATTCATTTTCTCTACACCAACTCTTCGGTGTCCATTGATGCACGTCACTTCCCCACACGCCTAGCCCCTGGAAGTGCACCTATTATGCAGTCTGTCATTGGTGGGCATTCCCAGTGGTTGTCAGCAAACGTGCCCTAGGTCTGTCGCCTGTGATCTTTCTCTCGGGTATTAAAAGAAAATCTTACAGGTTACTTACAAGGTGGGGGAAGTGTCAGAAGGGCCGGGATTGTCCGTGCGTGGAGAGTTTGACGCACTGGGAGCCCCACTGGACAGAATATTGTACAGTGCTTTGAAAGACAGAGGACCATTCATTGGTATTGCACCCAAATGACCTTGAAAGGTCAGAATCTTATTTTTTCCTCTCTTTGAGGCTTCTGCAGTCATTTGAAGACATGGGGGGGGGTCTTCTTCCTGGATTCAGGGGAGGGGGGGCTCCTGTACATGGCACCCCTGCTGTGTAGAGAAGAGGCGCTTTGGGCTCTGAAAGCGAATGCGCAGCGAGAACCTATAGACTCAAGCGGGGGCTAACCAGAGGCTCTGGCAATGGCCTTCAGCGCCAACTCTGCCTGGGCTAGCGGTACCCCACCATGGCTCCGCAGTGGCACCTATAGGCTAGAGTCTATAGGGGCAGTGTGCATCTATAGACTTGCGTGAGGCCTACCCAGGGGCTCTGGCAATGGACTTTAGTGCCAACTCTGCCTGGGCTATCGGTACCCCACCATGGCTCCGCAGTGGAACCTATAGGCTAGAGTCTATAGGGGCAGTGTGCATCTATTGACTCACGTGGGGCTACCCAGAGGCTCTGGCAATGGGCTTCAGCGCCAACTCTGCCTGGGCTATCGGTACCCCACCATGGCTCCGCAGTGGAACCTATAGGCTAGAGTCTATAGGGGCAGTGTGCATCTATAGACTTGCGTGAGGCCTACCCAGGGGCTCTGGCAATGGACTTTAGTGCCAACTCTGCCTGGGCTATCGGTACCCCACCATGGCTCCGCAGTGGCACCTATAGGCAAGAGTCTATAGGGGCAGTGTGCATCTATCGACTCGCGTGGGGGCTACCCAGAGGCTCTGGCAATGGCCTTCAGGGCCAACTCTGCCTGGGCTAGCGGTACCCCACCATGGCTCCGCAGTGGCACCTATAGGCTAGAGTCTATAGGGGCAGTGTGCATCTATCGACTCGCGTGGGGGCTACCCAGAGGCTCTGGCAATGGGCTTCAATGCTAGCTCTGCTTGGGCTAGCCGTACCTCACCGTGGCTCTGTAGTGGCACCTATAGGCTAGATTCTATAGGTGCTGTGTGAACCCATAGATGCCAGTGGCGGCTACCTAGGGGCCTTGGTGGTGGCCTTCAACGCTAGCCCTGACCGGGCTAGTAGAAACTCGCCATGCTTTGCAGTGACGTCTATAGGAGCAGCGAGTGCCTATGCACTCTAGTGGGGGCTACCTAAAGGCTCTCGTGATGGTCTTCCGCGCTAACTTTACTTTACCATCATTCCACAGTGGCACCTAAAGGCTAAAGTAAAGTAAAGTCCACATTTGTAAAGCGCACAATCACCCGTAAGGGTCTCTAGGCGCTGGGGGCCGTCGGGAAGATTAAGCGAGCTATTGCCCAGAGTCACATGGTGCTGGGCTAATCTGCCGCCGGAGCCGGGGATCGAACCGTGGTCCCCAGATTCCAGCGTCAGTCGCCCTGGCCGCTGCGCCACACCTCTTCCACACCTCTTCCACAAGGCTAGAGTCTATAGGGGCAGTGTGTGCCTATAGACTCTAGTGGAGGCTCTGGCAATGGCCGTCAGCGCTAACTCTGCTTGGGCTAGCGGTACCTCAGCATGGCTCTGCAATGCCACTTATAGGCCAGAGTCTATAGGTGGAGCGATCACGTATAGATTCTAGTGGCAGCTACCCAGAGGCTCTAGCAATGGCCTTCAGCTCTAACTCTGCCTGGGCTAGTGGTACCTCACCATGGCTACGCAATGCCACCTATAGGCCAGAGTCTATAGGTGGAGCGATCACGTATGGATTCTAGTGGCACCTACCCAGCCGGACATTGGGCATTGTTCCTTCTCGTCTCCCCGCTATTACTCCTTCCTCCCCTCCCTCCTACCTATTATTGAAACATTGTTATGTGCTCTGTACCTTACTATGCTCTTGTAACTGATGTAACTTGTAACGCAACGATCCTAAATGTAAAGCGCTCCGATACCCTCTTGGGTCATGTTTGCGCTATATAAAACTTTATAAAATTAAAATAAAACTCCGCCTGGGCTAGTGGAACCTCAGCATGATGGACATTGGCCTTCCTAGGCCTTCAGGACGTGGCGTGCTGTGATTGGCTGGCTATACGAAGTACGCAATGACTAGTATTTTGCTATATTTTTTGCCACTACAGTCGCAGCACGTGACTAGTACTTCTGGCCAAGTAGCTGTGGGCCTTTTCTTAAGTTTCTGTTCAGCTGCAAGAGGGGGGAGGGGGCAGTGGCATCTTATAGAAAACATCTGTAAGGAAAGGAAGCGAGGACGCTACCACAGAAGGACGGGGTGTTTCTTGTTCTTCCCAGCTCTGTTGGAAGCAGCTGGCTCAGCACTGGACACCGCTGTTTATTTTAGATTTTCCCTGGTTCTCCGCCTTCCTGGTTCATGCTCTGAGTCTGGGAGGGACTGGCCTACCCAAGAGTCTGTGTGCCTGTCTGCACGGCACACGGACAGATGTTTTGGAAACCAGCCCTGAGGCTTCCGGTTGGCGAGCGTTTCCGGGTCACGTGACGGTGTATTTTTACCACCGTGCCCACGCTGTCAACCATGTGTACGTTTCATTGCGCATGCTGCTATGTTCATGACATATTCAGTATAAAATTAAACCTTGACGTGAATCGTGGAGCTGTGACGTGCCAAAAACTGGTCCATTTGCTGCCCCTACCCCCAGAATCCGCTAATCTGAATACAAAATTAGTTGCTTCTGAACTGTTAATGTTTTATGTATTTACGATTCTGCTTATTCTCATCTACTTTAATTTGATATTATATTTTAAGTGGTGTTTTATATGCTCTTAAAAAAAATTAGTCACCGCACCCATGTGCAAACGTCGACTGTTCACCTTGTGTTAACCTCTTGACTGTTGCTTGATGTATTGCAGCATTAATTAAGTGTAAATTAACGTCCCCCTAATGATAAACTGGTTGAAAAGCTTTTGTCTGCAGGAAAAAAATTACTATAAAGCATACAACATAAAAACAACAATTTCTAAATTGTCATGAAAATCTTTTGTTTCATGTTTTGTTTTTATTATTCATGCAAATTTCTGCTGACATCAGACACACTTCTCAGAGCAGCAGATATTTTGCCCATACTTTTCCACTGGATTCAAGCTAGCCTGGCTGATGAGGGGTGATACCCCAAAACTGGTCCTAAAATGCTTGTTTCCGGTCCAGAGTGGACCTGGCTTGGTAGTTCGCTCTGGACTGTTCCCATGAGGCACAGGGTCAAGACTGATTTGCATTTGGCTGGGTCCAAACTGGAATGGCATGGTGTTTAAAAAAAACCAATGGATTCCACCCAGATCTGTGACTGTTGCTGAATGTTTGATTGGTTCAGCGGTTCAGCTTTCCCTCCATCATCTGTTCTTTTTGCATTAGATACTTTTCTCATTGCAACACTTATTTCAAGAATGTGCTCCAAGTTGAAAAGAAACAGTATGTTGCATCTTTCCTTAAAGTCTAACGCCTCGAATATTAAAGTTCTCACCAGTCTAACAAGTAAATAATAAATATGTAATGAACAGTGCAACAGGGTAAACTCGAAAAATAAGACCTGCTTGCGGTAGAGGTGTCTAGATTACTATGGTCACGCGAGAAAGCATTTATTTACGTGCGGTGTTGCTCATTGTGGTTTTTTTGGGGGGAGGGGGGCGGTCCTACTGATTGTGTAAGCATCAACTCCTGGTGCACACCCCAGCCGAGCTCCTACCCCCGTTTTTGAGCTGTAAAACCACATCCGGGCGAACCTCACGGTTTATTAACCCCTTCAATGCGGCCGCAATTCTACGCCTGTGCGGCAAAATCGAAAGTGGGCGGGTTTATGACGGCCGTCATCCGCACACGAGCCCCGTAGAGCATGACGGCTGGGGGCTGTCATCAGCATGCAAGGGATTAACTTGATGGCGATGTAGTCCTACTTCTGTTTCCATTACACTCTGGGGCTGGAGAGCTTTACGCCCGAGGGTGACGGGCAGGATGGATATACACGTCTGCTCTTATGTACTGACCTCCACAGTGAATCCTGCTGTGAAAGTCATCAGCTGGGGGCTGCAGATGTTCAAGATGCAAAGTTTAAACGGAGAAGAAAGAAAAGGCGATTTCAATGGTGTTTCTCAAGGCAGCTGGAGTCCTGTGCAGGGCTACAACTGCACCCAATTCAGTCTCTTACTGTGCTTCTTGCTGGAGTTGGCTAGACCTACACATAATCTTTTTTTGCTGCTAAACTTTGAACATCCCTTAACAAACTAGGCTCTCTACTGCGCACGCGCAGACGCCTCCTGCTTCAAAGGTGGGCATTCTAGGTCTGTCCAACCCCTCAGTGTAGGGGTGCAGGTCAGCAAGAAAGGTCTCTGAGACAGCGCTGCGACGCCTTAATGCTGCCACGAAGCGCCTTACAGATGCCACCCGCACAGCCCTGTTGTTATGTGGTCTTGGCTAGCTTTCAGGTCTGACTCGTGGTCATTTATTTTAATTTTATTTAAAGTTTTATATAGCGCTAGCTTGACCCGTAAGTATCGGAGCGCTTTACATACACATAGTAAACAGCAGAAGGATAATACATTACATAGTAGGCAAACCACAGAAATAAAATACAGCATGGGAAGTAAATATGCAGTGGAGCGGAGGGGGAGAGAGCAATTAAAGAAAAGGCGAGAGTGACATGGTCCGGTCACCCATTATTCTTGAGTGTCCAGAGAGAGAGGAGACAACTCTGGTAACGTTGGTCATGATAGTATTTGTTTAGGAGATGGAGTTTCAGGTCCCTCTTGAAACGGGGGAAGGAGGGGTTGCACCTGAGGACTCCAGAGAGAGCGTTCCATATCCTGGGAGCGTTGCCAGAAAACGATCGCTATTGGGTGGTTTTCTTTTTCAATTTCGGAGGAATAAGGAGGAGTGAGTTGGTGCTTCTTAGTGTCCTGGATTGACCTGCTCTACTCAGTTTGTTATTTAAGTAGTTGGGCTCAGGAGAGTGAAGGGTTTTGTGTGTGATGCAGGCCAATTTATAGATACATCTCCCTTCCATGGGAAGCCATTTGAGGGAGTTGAGAGCTGGCGTGATGTGATCAAATCTTTTAACTCCAGATACGAGCCTTGGGGCTGCCATCTCGTTGGCAGGGGGGTGGGAAGCTTGCCCTTTGCACATGCACCTTCCCCACTAGCGCTCTGCTGCCAGCAAAGAGGGCTATTGTGCGCTACAGACACACACTGCCATTGTTTTAAACACCACACCGTGTCGGCCTGATTCTCTGGCTCGGGTTGGCTGGGGAATTTCCATTTTAGGAAAGCAACAGCATGGATTCTCGAGAGGGAAACTGGACTCGATTGGTGCTGTCTGCAGTCCAGTTTGTGGCCTCTACTTTCACACTCACATCTGCCAAGTGAACCTATTTCCTCCGTGGTGCCCTAATCCGGCCCCTACTTTCACTTATTAACAACGTACTACTACTTATGGAAAACTACAGTTCCCAGAAGACACACTCCGTCAATCAGGATTTGTAAAGCGCGGCAAATCTCCTGCGAGGGTCTCAAGGCGCTAGATATGCTAGCAGCCTTCGTTGTGCAGGGCTTTGAATGTGTGGGTCAACATCTTGAACTGGCATCTCTAGTGGATCAGGAGCCAATGTAGCTTCTTGAGGTGTGTCTAGGATGAGTCTTGCTGCTGAGTTTTATATTCTCTGTAGTCTCCTCTGCAGGTTAAGTTGGGGGAGATGGTGGGAGGGTCTCCACCCACAAATCCATTGTTTTTAAATCTAAAAACAATGCTTCAGCTTGTCTTGTAAATGCATATTCACAGTAAAAACATGCATGCTAAAAAATGCGTGGCAAAGGCATACGATGTATTTACCTGCGTTGTACCATCGTCCAACCGTTCAAGTGCTGCAGACGAAAGAAGGATGGAGAGGACGGAGGATGCAAATTATCTTGTTAAACAAATGGGTCAAACATCATAGAGCATCTAGTGTTCTTTTGGCAAAGCTTTCTCCAGGCTATTCTTGCCCCTTTAGATGCCCAGATGAAGGAGTTAATTTCACTCCGTATCTTTCTTATCCCCACAGAATTAAACTCCAAAGGGATTGCGTTAAAAATGAATGTGAACTTTGGTAGAATGGCCATTTTGACGATGTTTGATCTCCCCAAAAAAGTGAGATGTAGACAACTCCACGATTTTAACCGTTTCCTCATTTCTTTGGTTTTAAGATCAAGATTGACTTGAGCCACATCTTCGATGCTGGGAATTCAATCCCCAAATATTTGATTTTATTTTTAGACTCAGTCAGAGGTAGCGTTATGTTCCAATGCATAATTTCCGTTTTTTGGTGGTTAATTTGATAACCGGATAACCTCCCAAAATCCGATAATAAGCGATTTATGCTAACCGATTCATTCAAGTTACTCGTGTAGATTATTAAGTCGTCTGCATTTTACGCCACTTTCAGAGCCCAATAATTAAAACTAAAAGGTGTGATTTCTTCAGAAGATCTTATCATATTAACTAAAGGTTCCATGTACAGGTTAAAAAGGTGTGGAGAGAGTGGGCAACCCTGCCTGGTGCCTCTTTTGTTCAGAAAAATAGAGCATCTAGTGTTGGTGATTGTTAGATATGTCGGACTAGGAAAGAACTAATTTTTTATGTTTTTTTTAATTTTTTTTATTTTTGTTAGATTTAGCCTTGAGCCCGCATTAGCTGTCTTGCCAGTTTTGCCAGACTCGCATTTCTCACAGAAATTGTACTAAAAATATGCATACATACTTGCATCCAGGGACTTTCGGTCAGTCCTCTTTACCCATTGGTCTATTCAAGTGTCATTCACATATTCTCCCCCCTCACAGAAGGGGCAATGGGTCAGCCCATTTCAGCCATTTGCTGTCTAGCATTATGAATCTTGGCATTTTACCATATCACATGCTTTCCCACCAGCCCCCCTCAAACAAGGAGTGTACTTCAGTGCAATGGCTGGTGTGTTTGGGCTGCTGTTGTTATACTTTTTGTTAATATTTGCTGTTTTGCATATCCCATATTTCCAAAAATAAAGTATAATGGACTAGCCAAGATCAGACCTATTGGCTTTGCCAATATTTTTGTCAATATTTATCTAATAGGAATAAACAAGTTGCATCTCTTACACAATGCAAAACCGGAATTAGCAAGTGTCCTGCAACAAAACCAGCAACCTCAAAGGACATAATGAGGTGAAACAGGTCTCCTCCTGTCATTAGGGCTGTTTGTAAGCCTGGCCTAATATGGGTGCCCTGGCTCTGAGAGACTCCAGGCTGGATCCCTTGAGTTACATCTTCATTCTCTGTGGGGGTAGCACTTTGCACCCGGACTATGCACCCATTTACCGGATAATATTCCTTTCTGGCCCCGAGTGAGAGTTTGTCGGCATAAAGGTGTTCTTTATTGCACCTGGTGAAAAACGATACTGTGGGGTTTATTGAGTGTGATAAATAACACCTGTCAAGAGTTTGTGGGAAATAACCTGAAGAGAGAGGATGTAGCCTTACGGCTAGGGCTGTCGACGTCGAAGCTGAGGAACCGGGTTTGAGTCTCAGCAACGAAGCTCAACACCCTGTGATTCTGGGCAAATCACTTAATCTCCCCGTGCCTATCAAAAAAATGAATGTGTCCTTGTGTAACGAAGCTGGTGCTATGCAAAGCGCTCTGATACCCGATATCTTCGGGTCGCGCTATGTAAAATTCTAATGGTGCTTGCTGCACCAAAACCCGGGTGGTACAGTAATTACCGTACATTTTTTCCCAGCTTACATTCAGGCAGGTTTTACCTGCTGCACTTTAATGAACGGTGAATTATTTAACCCTTTCCGTGCTCATGACGAGCTGAGCTCGTCATAACCGCTGCAACGTTCGCACGCATCGATAATTTCCCTGCTGTGCTGAACGTTCAAAAATGGGCGTGGTCATGAGCACAGCGCCTCCATGCAGCATGACGAGCCGAGCTCATCACAAGCACGGCGGTGCCGCGCGTGGCTCCCCTTCCCCCGCACAGCAGGGTAATTAGGCCAGCAGCGAAGGGGTTAACACACCTGGTAAATACTGTATGCTGTGTATATACCACCCTACTGAGAATTCCGATCCCTGCACAAACAGGAGTTTACGCAGGAGTTGGAAAATTCAGAGCAACTTGTAAGGAGGGACTCTGTGTTTGAAATGCACCACCCAATGAGGGCGCTTTCTGAAAGACCCAATCGGAGGTCTCCTTCTAGCGGATTCATGCAACATAAGACAGGTCGAGCTTTCAGAGGTGGCTGTTCTTTATTCATTAGATGCCTATTAATAAGGAACGTGGATTTCACAACCATGAAATTAGGCATCAAGTTATGTCTGCGAAGTAATAAACAGAGACTAGGTTAACCCTCAATACAAAATATCTAAGGGTAGATTGTCAAACATTTTCCGCTGGTTCAGCATCAAAAAAGTGAAGCTAACTAGCCCCAGATGTTTTGGGGGGAGTTTGTTCTCCAGTGCTTAACTTGTTTTGCGCTGGAAAGTTACCTAAAAGTAGCACAAAGCAGTCTGAAGCACTGTTTTGCGTTGGCGCCAAGGGGGAGTTACATGGGTGGTGCACGGGCGTTCCCATGCAGCCACCAATGCCTTTTGACGCAAAACCCTATCTCCAAACAGTTGTACATTGGGTTTAGTGCTAAAAGTTTACGGCACTTCAAAGGAGAAATGTTTTAATTTCTCCTTTTTTCTCCGACTTTGCATGCATGCTGCACTGTACAGCACACATACATGGTATTTTGTACAGGAAGGGTCCCCTTACTGTACAAAACATATGCTAGACTCATGCACACACGCTAGCTCTATGTGTGTGGGGCATGACTGTGGAAATCCGCGCCGGTGCTAGGAAGAGGGAAGGCGAGCGCCAGATCTCTGTAGATATGGCACTCTCCTGCTCCCTCCCTGTCGCGCAATGCAGCCTCTTTGGGTGCTATGCTGCGTTGCGCGTATTTTTTGAAAATCTGCCCCTAAGCTTATTAAAATGTACATCGCCTCATCATATGCGTCCCTGTCAAACCTTTACAAATCCAAATCCACGCGCCAAAGGCAGAAGTTAGACTATTTCCCTGGTATGTTAGCATGAAATGTGCCTGACCCGAGTCTTGGGCGTTCTCGGGCAAGTAAATGTGACTCAGCCCTCGATTATCTACTGGAATGCATTACGCCACATCAGTTTTTAGGTGTGCCACGGAAAACAAAACATTTTAAGACTGACAAGAGAAAATAGGGTTAGACATGAGGCTTCTGGTGGGGGAGAGTTGACATTTGTATCATTTGGGCCCAGACTACTCCTTGGAGATCCAATCCCCAGAGCGTCTTTTGCACTCCTGGCTGGCAACAATCCTACTTTTTCCATGACAGAAAATTAAAAACCGCAAAACACACAAGATGATGGACGGAATGTTGCACATTGGCAAAACATTCGCCCCCAGTCACAGATATGGGTTTAAACCATTGTTATTTTGCTCACCAAGCCACCCCAGTTCAGACGTGACCATATGCAAATCAGTCTGACCATGTGCCTCATGGGAACAGTCCAGCCCGAACTGCCAAGCCATGACTTCCCTGGACCGGAAACAAGCATCCTAGGACCGGTCTCTGGCTATCAGCCTTCATCAGCCAGGATAGCTTGACTCCAGTGGCGTAGTGCGCACGGGACCCACGTCTGGGCATACCCTTCCCACATAGGGTGAACAGCAAAACACACAAGATGATGAACGGAATGTTGCACAATGGCAAAACATTCACCCCAGTCACAGATCTGGGTTTAGTCCATCGTTATTTTGCTCCCCAAACCTCCCCAGTTCAGACATGGCCATATACAAATCAGTCTTGATTTAAGAAAATTAAGAACAGCCTGGATCTGAAGCCTTCATCAGAGCAGCTCAAGCTTCTCAAATTCATGCATAAGTAGCTTATCCAGTTCCAGGTTTTTGCTTTGCATTCTGGGACTTGTAGTCCTGTTTATTCCATTGCATAAGTGGAAGTGACACTTCAGAGCAGTCATCCTTCCACTTAGCCCTCTGGGGTCCCTGCTAAGGTGTCATGTTTGCCCCCTTCACTTGTGCCCACTGTCTCTCAAACGCTTCTCTGCTTCTCCCCACGTCCTCCCCTCCCCTGTTGCTCTGCCACAGTTGCAGGGCGCCCTCCCACGCTCCTCTTCACTGTCTCTCTCCCTAAATCACGCGTGTTTATTTGTTTCCGCAAATCCGGCAGGCCAAAGCAAACTCGGGAGCCGGGGGCGGCCGCACGCCGCCCGCGCGTGTGGATGTGGCCGGGGGCGCGCAGGCCCGAGGCGGCCCGTGCGGGACACGAGGGCCCGGGGCCGCTTCCCAGGACATTATTTGTTTAAAGCTCAGGCCTTGTTTGAGAGATCTGGAGGGCGAAAGTAAACTGAGTGGAGTAAAGCAAACTCCGAGGCCCGTGCGTGGGGGGAGCCCCGGCCTGGAGGCAGGGTGTGAAGCGTGCCAGCCTGTGCAGGGGGAGGGGTGGGGCTCACTCGAGCTGTGTGCGCACTTCAACGTGGCTCTAGTGCCTAGAAACACACAATGTTTTATTTTATTTATTTAATGCGTTTTTATATAGCGCGGACTTTACCCGAAGGTGTCAGAGCGCTTCACAATAGGAACAGAACTGATACATGAGGAGAAAATTACAAGTGGACAAATTACAAAAGCAAACATTAAGTTACATGAGGCAAAAGTGACAATTGTGAGCAAACAAAATACAAGATGTTGCAAAAGGAACATTACTGGAGGAAAAAGTGACATGTGCAGGTTACAAAAGCGTACAAAGTAGAAGTAGAGGTATAATACTGCAATAAATGGCAGACACTCAAACACAAGAACAAACGTTACGTAGGCAATGGTGGCACTTGTGCAAGTATCTAAAGCAAAAAAAATGTTAGAGGTAGCAAACAGTGTGTTACAAGAGAGAAGTGACGTGTGCATGTTACAAAAGAGAACCAAACACAGGTAGAAGGATAATACTGCAACAAATGACAGATACTCCAACCTCAAACACACTGGGAAGGCACGTCCGGCGAACGTGGAGAGACAAATGATGGCAAACCTTCGCCAATCAGCAGAGAAAAGCGAGTTAAAGCAGAAAAAAACCTTTGAACTGTTTCAACGGGGCAGGGCATCTTGAAAATTAGGTCGCTGTCGCATTGTAATGTGCATAAAACTTTACTCCGGCAAAGGGCAGCCACAGAAATTCTTTGCAGAAAAAAGGAACTTTTCACACCTGTAAATACTTGTATATTTGCTTGCATGGAAAACTTAATTCAAAGCGGCCTGTTCAACCAAATGTTCCAGTTATAGAGAGGCCGTTGTTAGTTTTGCAAAGTGAACCTAACGTAAATTCCTTTGCTGTGCGTCATTCTGCCATCTAGTGGTTGGCATCAGGAAAACATGTCAACGAAAACTTGATAATTTGCCAAACCCAGAAGAGTCTCCTTGATGTATCTGGTGGAACCGTGGGACTTAAGTGACAACTTTTCTGTACAGTCATAACTTTTTTGGTGCACAATGTTTGGATATTGATCGGAATTAATGTCACTGGGGCACCATGATTCCAGTTAATGCCCGGCTTTCATAAAGAGGAGCGTTAAGTGCTAAATGAAATAAGATGGGGGTAATTTTAGATAGGTGGACCGGTGTCTCTCAATCAAACTTTTAAAAAGTAAAAAAAAATGTAAACACAGCCATTAAGGAAAACAAGAAATATATTTTATTTTTATTTTTTAAAGGTGATTATAAACATGACAGTCTGCTGACCCCAAGTAGGCCACCATCCCTGAGACCAATTGTAGTGAGTTGCACTTACGACATACCTAATGAATATTGATTAGGTAGGTCGAATTGATACCCATTATACTTCCACATTTTTTTTAATCATCCGACCTATTACTACATAAGTTGTTTTACAAAATTCCACATGGGTTGCACAAATACTGGTTGCAGTTACCAATGCTGGCTTCACCCAGGTGCGCGTGCTTTTGTTGGTAGTAAGTTAGGCTAGGGCGAATCCGCCAATTTTGTGTGGGTGCCTGTACTGGACAGTGCAATACTGGCTCAGCAAATCACGACTAAGAGTGAACACGGCTCTGTAAGAGGTGAACACTGTGTCCCCTGGTTACTTCCCTAAATGTTTACATCTAAAAGCAGTGTTTACTATAGGTTAGCAACAGACCCTGCTTAGTCTTCAGTGGTTCGTCTGACTATGCAGGAAAATCTCGTATGCAAGGGCCCTCATGTTTACTATACATGACTACATTTCTCCAAAACGTCGAGAATTCTTTGCTGTTTTACAAGTGATGTTTGAACTGTCGAGCGTTGGTAAGAAGAGTTTGGTCAAAGGTACCACACAGGTTACTGGAAAGTGTCTGTGGTTTTGCAAGTGTAAACACACCTCTCGCCACAACTTTACTTGCAATACTTTTTGCCTACAAAGATGTTAGAAATATTGGCATAACGTGAATTATTTCATGGCCTGGCCGCTCAAACTATACTTTGTGACCCCAATAAGAGTGAGTTGAATTTGGAACGATTTCTTGACCAGTATTCCACTGCAACATCAAAACAAACGTGAACTGTGGGCTAGCTCGCTTGTTTGTGTGTGATAGTTGTGTTCTCGGTACTCACCAGGACAGTGAGGAAAGTAGCTTGTTTCAGTCAGAAGTATGTGCCTGTAGAACCCATTGCAATGCTTCCCATTCTTGAGACACTGGTATTAGCAGAATTGTGAGTATTTTACAGGAGTGCACCAGTTCATATGTTTGCCAGCTCTGCATCGGCTCATACGGAGAGACATTTAAGAAATACCTGACTTCACTTAAGAAGATTCTATTGTATGTCTTAGTCAAACTGTAGAGAGATGTCTCAAAACTGTGAATTTTTACCTTTCAGTACTGCCCAGCTCAAGGTTAAAGAGCAGGTGCTCAGATCTGCGAACAGGTGTGCAAGGTTCTTGTGAAATTGACGAATAATATGCTCAGGCGCAGCATAGCAAACCCTCTAGGCTTGAAATAGCAATGGGCGTTCTGAATCCAATAAGTATTTTACCAGGACTGTTTCTTGAAATCTCTGTAGGTTAAGGTTGGTGACACACTATCTGCTGATAGGTTGGTAACATAACATTGTCCTATTACTTAAACAAATAATTGAATTTATTTTTAACACATGGCTTAAGTATAATCCACAGTGGAATGGAACGTTAGAAAGGTTTAACGGGACTGTATAGTTTTGTACCCAATTGACTCATGAAGAGTGTCTTGGAAAATAGCTTTTGAAGAACACTAAGGGTTTATGGAATGGCACTGTGCTCCTCTACAGAAATGGCCTATTTTCTACTTTTCGACACAGGGTATTACATTTTTGTGTCCGTGCTCAGGATAGGTACAGCTTAATTAGTTCTCATGTACAGAATCGAGTAAGAAAATTATAGTAGTATAAGATGTTCCATTATTTTAACTGTACCATTTCGGTATTGTTTTGTAGACCAAAAATATTGATTGGGCCTTTCAGCTGCTTGCAGGCGTATTCACATGTGGATGATAATTGTGGATTTTGGGCAGTTGGTGCCAAACGCATCATGTTATTGGACGAAATGTTGTCTTCTAAATTGTAAAGTTTGCATTGTGTATTGTTGGACTATAGAATTGGGGCGAGTTTTAATTTGTGGGTGTGAGTTTACTTCTTGTGCAAGGAGCGTGTTTACGAACGATGTGTGTGAGTGGTAAACCCTTATACAGCCAAAAAGTGCTACTAAAACACCTACAAAAAGACCCAGAATTTGAAGCTTAAATATTTGAATTTCGAAATGTTATCTTAAAAAAACGCATCTTTAAAATGTGTTTTTTTGAAAGATTAATCTTTGTGCTGAGCTTTAGTCAATATTTTTTTTGTTTTGTTGCTTTTAATGGACTTGTAAAAACTTTATGTAACGTGTAAGTTAAATAGCTTATTTTCTGTAGTGTGAGCTGCTGGAGTGTACACCCATGATCATAAAATCTCTAAAGTGCATAGTTACCTCAAATAAGGTGTTTCGGCGCTAGATACCGGTTTCTGCAGGACTAAATGCAGCCATTAAACCCCCATAAAGCCTGAGCATTCTACAACTTCCGGTGCTTAATAGCTGACAGAACTAGATTACTAGTGTAAATCTTAGGGCTAGGGGCAGGGCTCATTTTTTGCTAAAGGACTGGCTGGGCCTGGAGTTAGCTCTCGGCCCTAAGGTTAGCGTTGGTACTTATGTTAAGGCACAGGACTATGGTTGGTTTCATGGTTACAACTGAGCTTGGTAACTAGGACGAGTGTCTTCGTGTTTTACGGTTCAGTTTTTAATTTTCAATATAATTATAATATCTAATTCCGTTTGTTAACATTGTAGGCTAACACTTGCAGTTTTATCAATTATCCATTTGCAATGCTAGTTGCCTTTAAATGTTTATGATTGAATCAATATCTCATAGAATTTATCATTTTGGGTGGAAAAAGGCGTCCATGGCATGAGAAATGCGTCACTTTCCTGCTTAAGGTGTGGCGCAGCGGCCAGAGCGTCTGACTCCCTACCAGTGAGTTCACAGTTCGATCCCCGGTGCCGGTGGTAGGTTAGTCCAGCACCGTGGGATTCTTGGTTTTTCTTGATTCTCGATTAATCTTCCCAACGACCTCCCCCCCCCCCAGCGCCTTAACACCCTTGCTTTTTACAAATACTGTATTTCATTTCCTTTAATTAAGTGAGCAGACACAGTTGCCCCTAGTTTGTGGAGTAGGGCGGCGTGTCCTCTCACACTCGGAGTATCCTCAGCGTGTCTTGAAAAATTTAGGCTTCATAACACTTGAGGGTGGTTCTAGGGATTTTTATAATGAAATAGGGTAGACCCTGAAACAAAATGGCGGCCCTGATTTGGCCCATGATGCAATACAAAGGTGCCTTGAGCCTGGGGGTGTGGTGTGGTTTGTAAGACCCTAAATCCACATTCCCTCTCCAGTCGGGAGTCAGACCCGCTGGACAGCCCGCCAAGCCGACCCCCGGGGGAATGCCCGGTGGCTCGAGGCCTATCCGGCTGACTTTTCGAAATCTCCCAAGTTGAAATCCCTTTGGCCAGCCGGTGCCCCTGCGGGCCTAAATGCGGTTTGCCCACCCCCCGAGCCCCTGGGGCTCTTCCACCCTCCACTTGCACCCCCCTTGGCCCCCGGGCTCTCCAGAGTGGGACCCCCGCGCGACCTTCCCCTTTGAAAGGAAGAAAGCGCGGGAGGCGGGAGGGGAAGAGGGGATAAAGCACGGCGACCCCCGGGGCAATAGTCTCTTGAGCCAGCTCGGTGCCTTACAATGAATGCGCACTCTATTAAGCCCCGTTCTGCCTGTTAGTGTCTCCCGGGGCAACATAGCTCCCATATGGAAAGCATGCACTATATTATTGCAGGCCGCTAGGCCGCATTGAGGGCCCGGGGCTTGACTGGCAGCTCGGCCCCCTCCTCACACTTGACACTGCCTGTGTTTATCTAAAGCCTGGAGGGGGGGCCGTTTGGAGGGGCATTGTCCCGTGCAATGAGAACCGCAGAGGGTGGGGGCAGCTTCGGATAAGGGGACAAGCCTGGGGAGAGGGGGGTGGCAAGAAAAAGTTTGGGCTCATGAATATGCAAGAGGCCTTCTTGAATGGGAGTGGGAGAAAAAGCAGATGGAATTCATGTTAAAAAAAAAAAAAAACGGTTGCGTACCCCCCTCTCTCACACAGACCTCGGCCCCCTCCAAATGGACGTCCCTTTCCAAATCCAGAGAAAGCCCTTCCAAGGAGAGCGGGAACTGCATTTATCCAATTAGCAAGGTTGTCAATTTGAATTTATACAGAAACAGGCGAAAAAATTAAGCCGATGGGGAGAAAAGTCTCTTTTTTTTTTCTCCGTTCTTCTTTCTCCTTTTTGTTTCTTTTTTTTATTTTCTTCTTTTCTTATTATGTGAATCGCTCACTTTTCTTCCCGTGGCAGAAATGCGATTAGTTTTAAGGAGTGAAGAGGGGGAGTCTGTGGGTGATGCTGAGACGAGGGGGGGCGGTGGGGTGTGTGAACATGTACAGCCTCGGGGGAAACAGAGGGGTACGGTCTGAGGACAGAACTTTGTGGAGCTACCCTTTGAGGGAAAGAACAAGTTCTATACCCCTGTGCCTAAAAATGCATTTATTTGTAGTTTTCCCTAGCGCCGACCGGGCCATTTCACGCGTCTGAGCGCTTTACAAGTTTAAAACAAGTTATTGAGCATAACGTCATAAGCATAGTGCTTCATTATATTCAAAAACATTCCGGCGAATGTACATATCGGCAATCATATACCCTTTTAAGTGTGTTTTTAAGCTATAAACAGTTTACTTGTAGGTTATATCAAATAACTGAATCCGAGCATTTTTTTTGGCTTTATAGATATGATGTTCAGTGTTTTAGCTCTTAACTCTAACTGTTCAGTGTTGTTCAAAATGTTTTACATGTTGAATTTCTTCTTAAAAAGCGGGGTAGGAGAAGGTGTTTCCGCACTTTGGCAGGCTTTCCTTCCATTTTTGGATGCAGCGCCTAAGAAAGATTGTTATTTTTTAAATTGTATTCTTAGCATCAAGCATTTTTTTTTTAATAGCAACAAGAAAAGTGCTCCGTACATGCTGGAAAGCCCTTACTTATTTAGGAATACTAAACATTCCGAAGCCTAGAGTTTTGAGAGTACATGTTTTCATGATTATAAAAAAAAAAATAGAACTCCATAATTGGGCCGTGAGGTCAAATTCCTTAGCCTTGTGCGTCTCATTTCATGGACGCCAGAGCGGCCGCTGGGGTTTGTGGAAGGCCAAGTTTTGCACAGGGGTAGTGGATTGGGGGGTGTAATTGCGGGAGACATTGAAGGGTGTGGAGGGGGGAGATTTCTGCCAGTTTTATCGGGCTCATTGCAGGCACAGTCTAGTCAATACAACAGGTTTACCTTCTGGTTTCTCTTTTTGGAAGATGTTTTTGCACTTAAAAACGTCCAAAAGTAGCATAACTGAAACCGAGGGTCCGTGGGCACAAACAGAGGATTTCAGGGGCCCCCATATTCATTGGTGAATGAAATACATTTCTAGATTTGCCTCCTGCCACGTTGTGAGGTATGAGCGACTGGCCCCCGCCCTTGGCCAACACCTGAAATTGAAGACTTTTCAAAAGAAAAGCAAATTGAAGGAACTTCTTGCACCCAGCCACTAGGTGGCGGAGTTCTGCATAACATTGAACTAAGATAGGTTCAACCTTGTTGGGTCTGCAGTGAGCAGTGGCCCTGTGTCTGCAGTGGTATGTCTGCAGTGAGCAGTGGCCCTGTGTCTGCAGTGAGCAGTGGCCCTGTCTGCAGTGGTATTTCTGCAGTGAGCAGTGGCCCTGTCTGCAGTGGTATGTCTGCAGTGAGCAGTGGCCCTGTCTGCAGTGGTATGTCTGCAGTGAGCAGTGGCCCTGTGTCTGCAGTGAGCAGTGGCCCTGTGTCTGCAGTGAGCAGTGGCCCTGTCTGCAGTGGTATTTCTGCAGTGAGCAGTGGCCCTGTGTCTGCAGTGGTATGTCTGCAGTGAGCAGTGGCCCTGTATCTGCAGTGGAGCCTGTACAGTGAGTGGTGTCATTGTGTATTCAGTGATGGGTCTGGGCCTATGCAGTGAGCGGTGTCCCTGTGTCTGCAATGGCGGCTCTGCAGATAGCAGTGTCCATGTGTTGACAATGCTGGAAGGTTTTGCAGTGAGCAGTGGCACGGTCTGCAGTGCTGGATATTTAGTGAGCGATGGCACTGTTTTGTGGGTTTGCAGTGAGTGGTAGCACCAGGTCTGCAGTGGTAGGAGTTGTAACTCATGCAGTGAGCGGTGGCACTGTGTCTGCAGTGGTACCACTGCGGGAGCGGTGGCACTGTCTGCAGTGGTACCTCTGCAGTGAGCCGTGGCACTGTTCGCAGTGAGTGGTGGCACTCTCTGCAGTGGTACCTCTGTAGTGAGCGGTGGCACAGTGTTTTCAGTACCTCTGCAGTGAGCGGTGGCACTGTCTGCAGCGGTACCTCTGCAGTGAGCGGTGGCAGTGTGTCTGCAGTGATACCCTCTGCAGTGCCACAGTGTCTGCAGTGGTACCTCTGCAGTGAGCCGTGGCACTGTTCGCAGTGAGTGGTGGCACTCTCTGCAGTGGTACCTCTGTAGTGAGCGGTGGCACAGTGTTTTCAGTACCTCTGCAGTGAGCGGTGGCACTGTCTGCAGCGGTACCTCTGCAGTGAGCGGTGGCAGTGTGTCTGCAGTGATACCCTCTGCAGTGCCACAGTGTCTGCAGTGGTACCTCTGCAGTGAGCCGTGGCACTGTTCGCAGTGAGTGGTGGCACTCTCTGCAGTGGTACCTCTGTAGTGAGCGGTGGCACAGTGTTTTCAGTACCTCTGCAGTGAGCGGTGGCACTGTCTGCAGCGGTACCTCTGCAGTGAGCGGTGGCAGTGTGTCTGCAGTGATACCCTCTGCAGTGCCACAGTGTCTGCAGTGGTACCTCTGCAGTGAGCCGTGGCACTGTTCGCAGTGAGTGGTGGCACTCTCTGCAGTGGTACCTCTGTAGTGAGCGGTGGCACAGTGTTTTCAGTACCTCTGCAGTGAGCGGTGGCACTGTCTGCAGCGGTACCTCTGCAGTGAGCGGTGGCAGTGTGTCTGCAGTGATACCCTCTGCAGTGCCACAGTGTCTGCAGTGGTACCTCTGCAGTGAGCCGTGGCACTGTTCGCAGTGAGTGGTGGCACTCTCTGCAGTGGTACCTCTGCAGTGAGCGGTGGCAGTGTGTCTGCAGTGGTGCCCTCTGCAGTGAGCGTTGGCACTGTCTGCAGTGGTGCCCTCTGCAGTGAGCGTTGGCACTGTGTCTGCAGTGGTACCCTCTGCAGTGAGCGCTGGCAGTGTGTCTGCAGTGGTGCCCTCTGCAGTGAGCGTTGGCACTGTGTCTGCAGTGGTACCCTCTGCAGTGAGCGCTGGCACTGTGTCTGCAGTGGTACCCTCTGCAGTGAGCGCTGGCAGTGTGTCTGCAGTGGTGCCCTCTACGGTGCGGTGGTACTAAAGGGGGTGGTGATGGACGGTACAAAAGGGGGTGGTGATGGACGGAGCATCCAAACCAATCAAACACTCACCCCCAGTCAACAGATCCGGGTTTAATCCATCACCGTTCTTTAGCCCACTCTGCCACCCCAGTCCACTGGATTCAAGCAAGCCTGGCTGAAGACGGCTGAAATGCCAGAAACCAGTCCTAGGAAGCTTGTTTCCGGTCCAGGGAAGGCATGGCTTGGCAGTTCGGGCTGGACTGTTCCCATGAGGCACAGGGTCAGACTGATTTGCATATGGCCATGTCTGAACTGGGGTGGCAGAGTGGGCTAAAGAACGGTGATGGATTAAACCCAGATCTTTTGACTGGGTGTGAGTGTTTGATTGGTTCAGATGCTCCGTCCATCTCCACCCCCTTTTGAACCTCTACGGTGAGGTGGCACTGTGTCGACAGTGGCCTGTGCCCCTCTGCCGTCAGTGGGCTGTGGGCGCTCTGTAGTGTGTCTTGGCTCGATTTCTGTAGGGTCGGGGTGGGCGGGGTCAGGGTGGCTGACTGACAGTGTGGCGGAGGGGCCTGTTCTCAGGGCTCCCTGCCAGGCCCCCGCCTTCCCTCCCTCCGGGCGGTGATCTGTCTGACAGAAGACAGGCCCGGAGCAGGATGCCATATTTAATGCTCGCCTCGGCGTGTATCTCCTTTCTGCCTCTGAAGGGCGCCTCGCCTCTCTTTCTTGGCCTCCTGCTGTAAATATCTTGAGACCTCGACCGCCCATGACTCGCCTCCGTGGCTGCCCCCCCCCCCCGTGTCTGTTCTTCTCTCTGCTTTACATCTCACGCTCTCTCCTCACCACCCACCCATCTCGCTCCTACTTTAACTTATCGCCCGACTCTCCCCATCTCCACCTTTTACCCATCGCTCTCCTCCCATCTCTCCACCTTTCACCCGTCTCCACATTTCACCCATCTTTCACTTCCTTCAACAATCTCTCACCTCCCATCAGTCACCTCCGCCCTCTCTGCCTCATTACATCTCTTCCAACACCTCCACTTCTCTGGTCCCTCTTCCACCCCCTCACCAGGCCCCCCCATCCCATCCGTCTCACCACCTGCCATTTTTCTTCCCACCTCTCTTCCCAATCTGCACCCCCCCAGTTCTTCACTCTTCCCACCGTCTCTCTCCAGCTTCCCTCTTTCTCCACCTATCACCTGCTCCATATCTCCGCCTTTTAACTCTCTACTTCCTATCTCTCACCTCCTCCTTTTCTCTTTCAAATACCCTTTTTCCAGCCTCCCACTTCTTTTCGTCTAATTTTCCCTACCACCTCGACTTTATTCACCACTTCTCATTTCAAGGTTCTCTCTTGGATATGAAGGACGAGGGAAGTGAACTAAAACCGCTGGTTAGGATCACACAATTCGGTTAAGTGGAGAAGCTGGGATTAATCCCTGGTTTTCTGGTTTCACTGGAAATTCAGCCACCCAATGTATATGCTTTGCTTCCCCAACACCCACCATACCAGCCAACTCTCCCCCCCCCCCACACCTCTCCCCGCAATTCCCCAACCACTACCTTGCTGGTGTCCGTTAGGCCCATGGCCACATCACTGACCATACATCGTGGCACCCAGATCCTTGGTATATGATCTGGGTGAGATCAGATTATACAAAAAAGGATGGGGAAGGCAGTGCTGCAATGTGAACCGTTGCCCCAACTTTGCAAAGTTTCTTGAAGGGCCCCTAAAATGCATCTTGGGTGGGTCTCCTCCATAGATGCAGAAGCGTTTGGGCGAGCAAGGGCCCGTTGAAGTCGGAGGAGTCTACAGTATATAACTCTAGAAAGGGAGTATGTAAGTTCTGTTTTAATAAGTTATTTTATTATATGTGTGTGGGTCTCTAGTATGGTTTTGTTCTAACAATTGCACAAATTATTTGCACTAGCACTTTATGGCCATTGCTTATGTGTATGGTGATTGAATGGAAGAACTGTATTAATGTTTTTATCATTCTTATCCAAGTTTTTATGTACTGTGGACATTTATATGCTTTTATGGTCAATGTACCGAAATAAAGGTTAAAAAAAAAAAAAGAAGTAGTAAGTGGGACGGGACGAGAACCCACTCTGAACAACCGTTTTCTTTGAGGGCGATAGCCCATCTCTGGTAAAGCAAGTTCGGTACACACATGTATTTTTTAGACAATTGTGTTTACTCTTATTATAGGGATACGGAGAAGAATCGCTCAATTTTTTTTCTGCAGTGCGACTATGTTAAGGGATCATTCTATGTAAATTTTCCACATTTGGGTCATTTTGTTGGTTCTCTGCGTCCATCAAGTTCCTGAGCCATTGTAGCTTGATAGTTTGTGGATTTTGTTGAATCTTTGCTCGTCGTGTAGGTTTCTGCCTCCACCAGGTTGGGAGTTGGCCCTTCTTGGTGCTCTTGAGGATCTGAAATGGAAGTTCAATGTTGGCAGAATCCATGCCCGGGTCAGATTCTGTTGAATCCGGGCATTCCTTGATCACCACCCATCAGGTTTATGCCTCCACATAGAGAACCGGTCCTTCCTGGAGTCTGTATGGTCTGCGATGGATGCTGGATGTTGGTACAGCCTATGACCTGCTCCTTTTGAAAAGGGAAGCGGTTGCTCCTTTTCTGCCCTTGCCCCGGCGGCTTGGCACAGTCTTTCTCTGCCCTCTGGTTCCGGCACTGTCCACTTCAGATATAGGCAGCTGCTGTGAAGATGCACCACGGGTTGCTTTCTGTTCGAGGCATGTGGGCTGCTGAATTCATATCTCAGCATAGATCGCTGCCTAGTGTTGGGTCCAGATGTTTGCACCTTGTTGTCTTGGAAGAGTCTTCGAAGTATCACGAGATAGGTGACTCCTCCCCTGGACTACAGTGCGCATGGGCATCTTCTCCATCCTCAGATTGTTTTTCTCAGCCATTGGGTTCGGATGCACTTCGACAACTCCAACTTCGGGATCAAAGTTTTCCTAATTTCCTTCAATTCGCTCTTATGAAGATAGCAGTGCACAGCATGTACCTCACCGTCTCTGTATTACCTGAAAACTATCCGTTTCTGGAAGCGTGTTAGACATGTCTCCCATAGCTGACGGCATTTTGAGCACATCTGGAACTAGTATCAAATCACTTGTTACAATTTTATAGTGCACCACAAGTAGCTTATTTTTTAGTTACTCACTTTTTTGATATGACGGAAGGCTCCAAATTCTTATTTATTGACTTTTTGATTTCAGGATAACAGTCCCCTGATGAAGGGTCTCTGACCCGAAATGCATTAGGATGACTGAATTAACGCCTTAACCGCTGCGATTTTTCCGCCGCGGTGCGGGCGTTCTAAAGGGTGGGCGGGGCTGCGTTGGCCGATGGCAGCACGGAACGGGTTAATCTGATACCAAGAAACAGTTTACCCACATATGTGATGTATATTCACATGTGCGAATCAACATAGTGATCTTCAAACATCAGAATAAAAAGAGACCGAAATAGTTCTGGATAAACTGAATGTGAACATTTGTGCAATTTATTTGAACTTGATAAAGGTTATTCTAACCTAGTAGAGCGCAACAGGGGGACACTAAGGAAGACAAACTTAGTGCGTCATTCATGATATTGAACATACTCCCTTAGGCCAGAGGGGGATACCCAAGTGCACCCAAGAAGATTATACTCGCAGTACGGATTTCACCTCATTTTAAAATAGTGTGCCTCACCACTTCTTTAGTTTCAGTAAAGATGGCCATTCCCCCATGGCTGTGCCTGTCAAAGTTTGGTCTAAAGTTTCAACAGCTGGTGGAAGCCAAGGGGCCCTTGTGGCCAAATGAGTGCTTTAGAGAAAAAAGTAAAACATTTTAAGACCAGGTATCTGATCTCCTGAAGTTATGCATTGGAGTCAGCCCTCGTGAAACAATGATGGGGGTCCTGGATCACCCCCAGGGTGTTTTGACAATTTTAAAAATAGATTGTTAGTGGAAGAGACGCAAGTTCATGCCATGGGGCAAAGTTTCGGATTGCAGCATTGCCTTCCCCATCCTAGTTTGTATAATCTGATCTTGTGCACTATTTGATTCAATGCCTATTAGATTCCCCATTTGACTCATGTTTTGATCTGTTACCTTCCTTTCCCTCAAATTTGTAAAACGCTCTGATATCCTTCATGATCAAGTTTGCGCTATATAAAACTTTATAAATAAATAAATCCCATAGATACTCGCAAACATTTTCTCGAGTGCCAAAATGTATGGTCAGTGATGTGGCCAAGGGCCTCACGGATTCCAGCAAGGTAGTGGTTGGGGATTCCAGGCCTTCAGAAGTTTATTATCACCCTTCCCAGCTATGGACCTATATGGGGGAGGGGTGGGGGGGGAGGGGCACATTGTGAGTGGCCAGAGTACGCCTTTACCCATTTGGGCACAAGCAGGGTACATGGATGGTCTTTGGGTGCGTTGCACTTTGACACAATGTGGGAGATCGGGGTGAAGGCAGTGAGTGGGAGGAGCTTGGGGCGCATGGAGAGAGTGGAGGCAGTGAGTGGGAGGAGCTTGGGGCGCATGGAGAGAGTAGAGGCAGTGAGTGGGAGGAGCTTGGGGCACATGGACAGAGTAGAGCATGGGTACTCACAAACTTTCTCTCGGGGGGCCAAATTTACAGGTTGGTTTGTGTCCGAGGGCCGCATCGGTGGGGGGCGGGGTCAATGGGGGAGGGGGAGTGGCTAGAGCAACAACATAAAACTGACCATGAGGTTGATCATAGGTCCCTGCAGCGGACGCCTTCGTCCACTGAGCCGTCCCGGCATACACACATCTCTCTCTCTCTTTCTCTCTCGGTCTCCCTCCCTCTCTCTAGCTCTCTCTCCCTCTCACCCTCCCTCTCTCCTGTCTTCCCTGTCTCCCTCCCTCCCTCTCTCTCACTCCCTCCCTCTCTCTCCCTCCCTCTCTCTCTCCTCACTCCCTCTCCCGTCTCCCTCCCTTTCCCTCCCTCTCACTCACTCTCTCACCCCCTTTCACTCCCTTTCATCCCTCTCCTTCCATTTCCCTTCCTTTCCCTCCCTCTCCCTCCCTCTCCGTCTCCTTCCCTTTCCCTCCGTCTCCCTCCCTCTTACTCCCTCTCCGTCTCCCTCCCTCTCACTCCCTCTCCGTCTCCCTCCCTTTCACTCCCTCTTCGTCTCCCTCCCTTTCCCTCCCTCTCAATCCATTTCCCTCCCTCTCCCTCCATTTCCCTCTCTTTCCCTCCATCTCACTCCCCAGCAGTCTCCCTCCCTTTCCGTCTCCCTCCCTTTTCCTCCCTATCCCTCCCTTTCCCTCCCTCCCTCTCTGTCTCAGTCTCTCTCACTCCCTCTCCCTCTCCGTCTCACTCACTCCCTCTCCCTCCCTCTCACTCCCACTCCCACTCACTCATTCACTCTCACTCTCTCACTCACTCATTCTCACTCACTCACTCCCTCACTCTCACTCCCTCTCTCTCACTCCCACTCACTCACTCCCACTCACCCACTCACTCACTCCCACTCACTCCCTCCCACTCACTCCCTCCCACTCACTCCATCCCTCTCACTCCATCCCTCTCACTCACTCCATCCCTCACTCCCTCTCACTCACTCACTCCCTCTTACTCACTCCCTCCCACTCCCTCCCTCCCTCTCACTCCCTCCCTCCCTCTCACTCCCTCCCTCCCTCTCACTCACTCCCTCCCTCTCACTCCCTCCCTCTCACTCACTCCCTCTCACTCCCTCCCTCCCTCTCACTCCCTCTCACTCCCTCTCACTCCCTCTCACTCCCTCTCACTCCCTCTCACTCCCTCTCACTCCCTCTCACTCCCTCTCACTCCCTCTCACTCCCTCCCTCTCACTCACTCCCTCTCACTCACTCACTCCCTCCCTCTCACTCCCTCTCACTCCC